>NW_027248525.1:0-130073 GCF_031021105.1 Erythrolamprus reginae
GAAGTACCTGAGGGGGCTAGAAAGTGGGAGACTGGGGAGTTCTAGTCCTGCCTTAGACATGGAAGCCATTTTAGGTGGACTTTGGACCAATCACCAGGAGACTGGGACTTCTAAGTCCCAGCACTTAGGCAGTGAAAGTCATTTTGGTGAAGCAATCACCATGAAACTGGCAGTTCCAGTCCCGCCTTAGGCATGAAAGTCATTTTTGTGAACCAATAACTAGGAGACTGAGAGTTCTAGTCCCACCTTAGGCATGAGAGACATTTTTGTGAACCAATCACCAGGACACTGAGAGTTCTAGTCCCCACCTTAGGCATGAGAGACATTTTTGTGAACCAATCACCCAGGACACTGAGAGTTCTAGTCCCACCTTAGGCATGAGAGACATTTTTTGTGAACCAATCACCAGGAGACTGGGAGTTCTAGCCCTGCCTTAGGCCTGGAAGCCACTTAGGAGGACTTACAAATAAATTACATTTTACAAAGACCGCCAACAGCTGATCCAATCTCGCAGTGGCTATACAGAAGAATTAATTTGCAGAAATGACACTTTTTCCCCTTCTTCCTTCCAACTTGGCCTCCCCTCCCTCCCTTTTTCTTTCTTCTTTCTCTCTTTCTTTTTTGCAGACGAGCATAAAAAATATGGAGAGAGAACTGCTGTGTCCTGTCTGCAAAGAAATGTACAAGCAGCCTCTGGTTTTGCCGTGCCTGCATAATGTCTGTCACATCTGCGCCACCGAGGTCCTCCTCCAGCAGGGTTACATCTGCCCAGAACCAAATTCGGAGCCAACCTCCCCCGCGTCCACACCGGCCACGCGGAGTCCCTCGTTTAGGGCGCCGGATCGTGCCGAAACCAGAGCGCTTGGACCGGCTACTGAAATCGGGTAACTTTTTTTGACTCCCTGGCTGTTGGGTCTTTGAAAAATGCAGGCGGTCCTTGACTTAACGACCACGATGGGATCCCAGAGGGCGTGCTAAGTAAGAGGGTTGTTAAGTGAGTTTTCTGCTCCATTTTACAAGGGATCCCAGAGGCGTGCTAAGTAAGAGGGTTGTTAAGTGAGTTTTCTGCTCCATTTTACAACCGGTGAAGTGGATCCCTGCCGTTGTTAAGTCGGGAACTCAGTTGTGAAGTGAATCGGGCTTCCCCGCCGACTTTCCTGGGTCAGACGGTCGCAAAACAGGACCACGCTACCGGTTTGCATCGGTTGGATGAATTGGTAGCGGGTGGCGGTGGTAGGGGCCACCTACCCACCCAGATGTCATCGCGGACGATGTGCGCACGCGGGATGATTCGATCTCGTCGTAAATAGGGGTGGGGGTGAGTGTCCGAATTTTGATCCCGTGATCACAAGGATCCTAGGTGGAGGCAGATATTTCTCTTCCTCTGGGAACTCTCTGTTATAACTTCGAACCGTCACTAAACGAAATGTCGTAAGTCGAGGACTGCTTGTATACGGTGGCCGGAGTGTTTAGTCGACACCATCTCGAGGGCACCGAATCCACATTTGGACAGGAATCCAGAAAGGGCAAAAGTGATTGTGTAGAGAAAGATCTGAATTGATCTTTACAGATTTCACCTTTGCAATCATCATTGTCTTTTAACGCCCCCCTTGCGGAGTGGTGTCTGGGCAACTGAACGGAGGCGAGTGTTTTTTACTGGCCAGATGCCGTCCCTGTTGCCACTATGGAGTTTTGTTCGGCAGATAATATTCTCATTGTGCCCCGAGAGAGAAATATCAGGTTATACACACAGCCTCCTGATTTATTTAGTAAAATTTATTTATTTAGTAAAAATGGATATTATTTATTCCTTCCTTCCTTCCTTCCTTCTTTTCTTCCTTCCTGGTTGGACAAGAAGACCTTCCAACTGTGTTCTCCCTTCCTTCCTTCCTTCTTTTCTTCCTTCCTGGTTGGACAAGAAGACCTTCCAACTGTGTTCTTCCTTCCTTCCTTCCTTCCTTCCTTCCTGGTTGGACAAGAAGACCTTCCAACTGTGTTCTTCCTTCCTTCCTTCCTTCCTGCCTTCCTTCCTTCCTTCCTTCCTTCCTTCCTGGTTGGACAAGAAGACCTTCCAACTGTGTTCTCCCTTCCTTCCTTCCTTCCTTCTTTTCTTCCTTCCTGGTTGGACAAGAAGACCTTCCAACTGTGTTCTTCCTTCCTTCCTTCCTTCCTTCCTTCCTTCCTTCCTTCCTTCCTTCCTTCCTTCCTGGTTGGACAAGAAGACCTTCCAACTGTGTTCTTCCTTCCTTCCTTCCTTCCTTCCTTCCTTCTCAAGGAGACTCAGGGCGGCTCACAATAGTAACAACAATTAAAAAGCAGTGTAAGAACGGGTTGCAATATCAACAGCAGTAAAAATATAAAGCATAATAATAGCCCACGAAAACCAATATTCATGGTCAGAAGGCCAGCAAAGGTGGGGATAAGGTGGATCTCCAGAGGCAGGTAGTTCCAGAGCTTCAGAGCTACCACCAAGAAGGCCCTCCCCTGCCTCCCCACCAACCGACATTGTTTGGTGGACGGGGCCCGGAGAAGGCCGAATCTGTGGGAGGTAATCAAGCGGTCCCATAAATAGTCTGGTCCCAAGCCGCGTAGGGCTTTAAAGGTAATAACCAACGCCTTGAATTGCGTCCAGAGACCGACTGGTAGCCAACGCAGCTCGTGGAGAGTTGGCGTAATATGGACTTTACCTGAGTGAGGCAAGATGCGGCCGCTGCACTACTCGTGTTTCTCCTTTGTAATAATAGTATCCCGCCTTTTCCATTTCAAACTAGTTTCGGCACCTATCCCGGACGGAAACGGGGCGGCGTCTTGCACCCCCAAAGCATTCTCTTCCCGTGCCCGCTTTGCCAGCGAGACGTGGACCTGGGCGAGCGAGGTCTGAGCAGCCTCTTCCGGAACCTGACGCTGGAACGGGTGGTGGAGCGTTACCGCCACACCATCAACGTCAACGCGGCCATCATGTGCCAGGTCTGCAAGCCGCCGCAGCAGGAAGCCACCAAGGGCTGCACCGAGTGCCGATCCAGCTTTTGCAACGAGTGCTTCAAGCTTTACCACCCGTGGGGCACGCAGAAAGCGCAGCACGAGCCGGTCGCTCCGACGCTGACGTTCCGTCCAAAGGTAAGGCTCCCCTCTCGCCTTCGTAGGGCTCGAAACGGACCCCCTTCATTCCTTCGCTGAAGTCTAGACGACCTCCAAGCTCCCTTGCAGTCCTGTTTTATGTGTCTACAGTGATCCCTCGATGTTCGCGAAACGCTATATCGCGATTTTTCCCACGATGACGTCACTCTCTTCCTTCCTCTTGCTCTCGAGCGGGCGGGCGAACGGGCGAGCGGCAAACAGCGGGTGGGCGGGTGAACGGGCGAGCGGCAAACGGCGGGCGGGCGGGTGAACGGGCGAGCGGCAAACGGGCGGGCATCAGCGAGGAGCCAAGGCGGCGGGGAAGACCCAGGGAAGGTTCCTTCGGTCACCCAGCAGCTGATCTGCTCGGTAGCGCAGCAGCAGTGAGGAGCCGAAGATCGGGGTTTCCCCTTTGCGTGGGCGGCTGGGAATCCCCGATCTTCGGCTCCTCGCTGCTGCTGCGCCCTGGGTCTTCCCCGCCGCCCACACGCAAACCCCACCATCTGCGCATGCGCGGCCATGAAAAAAAAGGGCGCGCATGTGCAGATGGTGTTTTTACTTCCGGAACCCTACATCGCAAAAAATCGATTATCGCGAGGGGTCCTGGAACGGAACCCTCGCGATAATGGAGGGATCACTGTATCTTTATCTTTTTTTTAAAAAAATATTGTTATATAAACTTTTAAAAAGAATACAGAAAAGAAAAATACAAGCATGTATACCAAAAAAAAATCCCAAACCCAAAAACTACAAACAAAACATATATACATACATTAATACAGGCGTCTCAAACTGGGGCTACTTTAAGACTTGTGGACTTCAACTCCCAGAATTCCTCAGCCAGCAAAGCTCAAAACCTCACCTCAGCAAAGCTGGCTGAGGAATTCTGGGGGTTGAAGTCCACAAGTCTTAAAGTGGCCCCCGGGGTTTGAGACCTCTGCGTTAATATCTTTTATGATACATACGAGGGTCGCCCAGAAAGTAATGCACCACATTCTTTTTCTTCGACAATTATTTATTGGAACACAATGAAACTTACACACAAGAAAGAATGAGGTTTCTTCTACACTCTCCCTATTTTTCCACGTAATCTCCGTCCCGTTCTGTGGCCTTCCTCCAGCAAGACACAAGGGCTTGTATGCCCTGTCGGTACCACTCCTTGTTCTGGTCACAAAGCCATTTCGTCATCTTCAGAATGTCTTCCGCGACTAACCGTACTTCTGTCGACTGCAGAGTCTCCACAAACTGTTCACAAACGTTTGTGAAGGTTCCCAACAGTTTCGTTCTCCGCAGTGAGAAATTCAACAACGAGACACTCTGTTTGTAACATACATCACTTACAAACGCCATTTTGAAGCATCTACGCTATCTGTCTGAAGAGACACAAAATTTACACACACACTCCTGACAATTCAAATAATGTATATCTAAAGTTTTGCATTCGTACCATTACTATCGGCTGAGAAAAAAAAAGTGCATTATTTTCTGGGCAACCCTTGTATATCAACTCTTATTTTATGCAAATTTACTATTCTATCTATCTCTACTATCGTTATAGCTTTTATATCTCTAAGGAACATCAATTTTAGCACCTATGTGGTATGTATATTCCTAAATATTGATATAATACAGTATTTTGTTCAATTGTCCTTACTATCCTAGTATTAATATCAGTGCTAATGTTTAATATATTATATTATTTCCTTCTTTCAAGCCACTCATACAACATTCCAGGTTTTTTCCCCCCTTCAATAGTCAATTTGTCTAGTTCTGCATCTATATCTATTTTTATTTCTTAGTTTCGAAGGAAAACAAGTCATGTTTTCATTTCTTATATTTGAAAAACACATTCAGGTTTATTTATTTTATTATATTTATTTATTTATTAGATTTCTGTGCTCCCCTTCTCTGCAGACTTAGGGACAAAATAGAATAAAAAATATAATGTATAGGAAATTTAAAAATTGAATATATTTATATTATATTTAGAAACATAGAAACATAGAAACATAGAAGTCTGACGGCAGAAAAAGACCTCATGGTCCATCTAGTCTGCCCTTATACTATTTTCTGTATTTTATCTTAGGATGGATATATGTTTATCCCAGGCATGTTTAAATTCAGTGACTGTGGATTTATCTACCACGTCTGCTGGAAGTTTGTTCCAAGGATCTACTACTCTTTCAGTAAAATAATATTTTCTCACGTTGCTTTTGATCTTTCCCCCAACTAACTTCAGATTGTGCCCCCTTGTTCTTGTGTTCACTTTCCTATTAAAAACACTTCCCTCCTGGACCTTATTTAGCCCTTTAATATATTTAAATGTTTCGATCATGTCCCCCCTTTTCCTTCTGTCCTCCAGACTATACAGATGGAGTTCATTGAGTCTTTCCTGATACGTTTTATGCTTAAGACCTTCCACCATTCTTGTAGCCCGTCTTTGGACCCGTTCAATTTTGTCAATATCTTTTTGTAGGTGAGGTCTCCAGAACTGAACACAGTATTCCAAATGTGGTCTCACCAGCATTCTATATAGTGGGATCATAATCTCCCTCTTCCTGCTTGTTATACCTCTAGCTATGCAGCCAAGCATCCTACTTGCTTTCCCTACCGCCTGACTGCACTGTTCACCCATTTTGAGACTGTCAGAAATCACTACCCCTAAATCCTTTTCTTTTGAAGTATTTGCCAACACTGAACTGCCAATACAATACTCAGATTGAGGATTCCTTTTCCCCAAGTGCATTATTTTACATTTGGAAATTTATATTTTATAAATATATTATATTTCTTAAGGTTTTCATCCTACCTTTTAGTTCATCTTCTTTTAATGATCCCACAATCCCTTGCGGGATGGGCACAAGGGTCTGTTCTGGGTCCTATTCTTTTTAATATATTTGTGAGTGACATAGGGGAAGGTTTGGTAGGGAAGGTTTGCCTATTTGCCGATGACTCTAAAGTGTGCAATAGGGTTGATATTCCTGGAGGCGTCTGTAATATGGTAAATGATTTAGCTTTACTAGATAAATGGTCTAAGCAATGGAAACTGCAGTTTAATGTTTCCAAATGTAAAATAATGCACTTGGGGAAAAGGAATCCTCAATCTGAGTATTGTATTGGCAGTTCAGTGTTGGCAAATACTTCAAAAGAAAAGGATTTAGGGGTAGTGATTTCTCACAGTCTCAAAATGGGTGAACAGTGCAGTCAGGCGGTAGGGAAAGCAAGTAGGATGCTTGGCTGCATAGCTAGAGGTATAACAAGCAGGAAGAGGGAGATTATGATCCCGCTATATAGAATGCTGGTGAGACCACATTTGGAATACTGTGTTCAGTTCTGGAGACCTCACCTACAAAAAGATATTGACAAAATTGAACGGGTCCAAAGACGGGCTACAAGAAT
This sequence comes from Erythrolamprus reginae, assembly GCF_031021105.1. Classification (NCBI taxonomy): domain Eukaryota; kingdom Metazoa; phylum Chordata; class Lepidosauria; order Squamata; family Dipsadidae; genus Erythrolamprus; species Erythrolamprus reginae. The sequence goes on from NW_027248525.1 coordinate 6,517, forward strand.
GGTGGAAGGTCTTAAGCATAAAACGTATCAGGAAAGACTCAATGAACTCCATCTGTATAGTCTGGAGGACAGAAGGAAAAGGGGGGACATGATCGAAACATTTAAATATATTAAAGGGCTAAATAAGGTCCAGGAGGGAAGTGTTTTTAATAGGAAAGTGAACACAAGAACAAGGGGGCACAATCTGAAGTTAGTTGGGGGAAAGATCAAAAGCAACGTGAGAAAATATTATTTTACTGAAAGAGTAGTAGATCCTTGGAACAAACTTCCAGCAGACGTGGTAGATAAATCCACAGTCACTGAATTTAAACATGCCTGGGATAAACATATATCCATCCTAAGATAAAATACAGAAAATAGTATAAGGGCAGACTAGATGGACCATGAGGTCTTTTTCTGCCGTCAGACTTCTATGTTTCTAACTGAATGGAGCTGAGTGTTTTACTGGCCTATTGCCGTCCCTATCGCCAGTGCGGAGTTTTCTTCAGCAGATAATATTCTCATTGCGCCCAGAGAGAGAAATATCTGCCTCTGAACACAATGAAGAATATATCTGCTGAAAAAGTAAATAAACCCTCTGCATTGACAACAGGAAGGGCCTTTAGTTTAAAGTTTAAAGGACCTTCCTTTAATTCAAGAACTCCAAACTATTGTCCGCGTTTAGAGGCCACACTTAGCGACGTGAAACCAAAAAAACTGACGATCTTCCTTCTGCTTTACATTCCTTAACCAAGGTCACAAACGCGAGGACGGGCCGTAGAAATAACTTTTTGACCAGCCTTCTAACTGATTTTCACCTGCATGTGTGAAGCGTTCCAGCCTCGGCTTCGGTTTGTCTCCTTTTACAGGGTTTGCAATGTCCCGAACACCGCGAAGAAGTCACCCATTACTGCAAAACCTGCCAGCGTTTGGTGTGCCAGTTGTGCCGGGTCCGTCGCACGCACGCGAATCACAAAATCTCGCCCGTGCTCAGCGCCTACCAAGCTCTCAAGGTGACAATTTCGTAGAATCTCCCCGTTGGAAGTTAAACCAGCCACCAAATAGAAACACGATTAAAAAAATTTAAAAAAAAGAAAACCACCTTTTTGTCGACGACTTTAAGGAAGGAAAGATGCTCAGGGTTCAAACACCACTCAGGATGGTCTTTGGGACCCGGAGTGGATTATGGGAACAGGACTCCTGGTTTTTTCCGTGCCGCAAAACTGGAACCGGAAACATCTTCCTCCTATTTATTTCATGTTGGAGAAAAAATAAAATAAAAAAGTAATATCCCTCCAAAAAAAGAAGTATGCAGATGATACCCAGCTGTACATCTCCACCCCATGTCCAGTCAACGAAGCGGTGGAAGTGATGTGCCGGTGTCTGGAGGCTGTTGGGGTCTGGATGGGTGTCAACAGACTCAAACTCAACCCGGATAAGACGGAGTGGCTGTGGGTTCTGCCTCCCAAGGACAATTCCATCTGTCCGTCCATAACCCAGGGGTGGGGGAATTATTGACCCCCTCGGAGAGGGTGCGCGACTTGGGCGTCCTCCTCGATCTACAGCTCACATTAGAGAACCATCTTTCAGCTGTGGCGAGGGGGGCGTTTGCCCAGGTTCGCCTGGTGCACCAGTTGCGGCCCTATCTGGACTGGGAGTCACTGCTCACAGTCACTCATGCCCTCATCACCTCGAGGTTCGACTACTGTAACACTCTCCACATGGGGCTACCTTTGAAAAGTGTTCGGAAACTTCAGATCGTGCAGAATGCAGCCGCGAGAGCAATCATGGGCTTTCCCAAATATGCCCATGTTACACCAACACTCCGCAGTCTGCATTGGTTGCCGATCAGTTTCCGGTCACAATTCAAAGTGTTGGTTATGTCCTATAAAGCCCTTCATGGCACTGGACCAGAATATCTCCGAGACCGCCTTCTACCGCACAAATCCCAACGACCGATTAGGTCCCACAGAGTGGGCCTTCTCCGGGTCCCGTCAACTAAACAATGTCGGTTGGCGGGGCCCAGGGGAAGAGCCTTCTCTGTGGCGGCCCTGGCCCACTGGAACCAACTCCCCCCAGAGATTAGAACAGCCCCCACCCTCCTTGCCTTTCACAAGCTCCTTAAGACCCACCTTTGTCGTCAGGCATGGGGGAACTAAGATAATCTTTCCCCCTAGGCTTCTACAATTTACGCATGGTATGTTTGTATGTATGATTGGTTTTATTACAAGGGTTTTTAGCTGCCTTAGTATTGGATTTTCACATTCTGTTTTTATCACTGTTGTTAGCCGCCCCGAGTCCACGGAGAGGGGCGGCATACAAATCCAATAAATAAAATAAAATAAAACAAATTACGGGAACAGGACTCCTGTTTATAACTTATTCACCCATCTTGGCAGGGGGAATTCTGAGAACTGAAAAAGGCTCACCATCACTTGCCCTGGAGGGACAATTGTACTTTTAATTGTTGTATTTTAACTATTTATACCGTTTTTATTCTTGTTGTAAGCCGCCCTGTGTCCCATGGGATTGGGTGGCCTATCAATCAATCAATCAATCAATCAATCAATCATCAATCAATCAATCAAATAAATATAGCCCAATAGCTGCACAGCAACAAACAGCTTGGAAAGGCAACAGAAGCCTTAATAAACACCTTCCTCCTATTTATTTCATGTTGGAGAAAGAAAATAAAAAAAATAATACCCCTCCCAAAAAAGAAATCAGGGGTCTGTAGGATCAGACCCTCCACCCCAGTCGCTTCACTGGTTTTCTTTCTTTTTTTCCTCGCTCGCAGGAAAAATTGACGAAAAGCCTCGCTTATATCCTGAGCAGCCAAGACACAGTGCAGGGTCAAATCAACGAGTTAGAGGAGACTCTTCGACTCACAGAGGTAACGTCGCTTTTCGTAAGTCCCATCAGATTAAAATTATTTTGTTGGCCTTGAATAGAATAGAATAGAATTTTTATTGGCCAAGTGTGATTGGACACACAAGGAATTTGTCTTTGGTGCAGATGCTCTCAGGGTGCATAAAAGAAAAAGAGACATTTGTCAGGAATGGAATAGAATAGAATAGAATAGAATTCTTTATTGGCCAAGTGTGATTGGACACACAAGGAATTTGTCTTTGGTGCAGATGCTCTCAGGGTACATAAAATAAAAGATACATTTGTCAAGAATAGAATAGAATAGAATAGAATTCTTTATTGGCCAAGTGTGATTGGACACACAAGGAATTTGTCTTGGTGCAGATGCTCTCAGTGTACATAAAATAAAATATACATTTGTCAAGAATCATGTGGGAGAACACTTAATGATTGTCATAGGGGTCAAATAAGCAATGAAGAAGCAATATTAATAAAAATCTTAGGATATAAGCAACAAGTGACAGTCATACAGTCCTAAGTGGGAGGAAATGGGTGAAAGGAATGATGAGAAAAACTAGTAGAAATAGAAGTGCAGATTTAGTAGAACGTCTGACAGTGTTGAGGGAATTATTTGTTTAGTAGAGTGATGGCGTTCGGGGGAAAAAACATAGCGACGTCTTCTTACTCTTCGCTCCTCTCTTCCTCCTCTTCTCCTCTTCCTCCCTCTCTTCCTCCTCTTCTTCCATCTGACAGTGTTGAGGGAATTATTTGTTTAGCAGAGTGATGGTGTTCGGGGGAAAAAACATAGCGACGTCTTCTTACTCTTCGCTCCTCTCTTCCTCCTCTTCTCCTCTTCCTCCCTCTCTTCCTCCTCTTCTTCCATCTGACAGTGTTGAGGGAATTATTTGTTTAGCAGAGTGATGGCGTTCGGAAAAAAAACTGTTCTTGTGTCTAGTTGTCTTGGTGTGCAGTGCTCTGTAGCGACGTTTGGAGGGTAGGAGTTGAAACAATTTGTGTCCAGGATGTGAGGGGTCAGTAAATATTTTCCCCGCCCTCTTTTTGCAGTATACAGGTCCTCAATGGAAGGCAGGTGGGCAGCAATTGTTTTTTTCTGCAGTTCTGATTATCCTCTGAAGTCTTCTGTCCATCTTGGTGGGTTGCAGCACCAAACCAGACAGTTGCAGAGGTGCAGATGACAGACTCAATGATTCCTCTGTAGAACTGTATCAGCAGCTCCTTGGGCAGTTTGAGCTTCCTGAGCTGGCACAGAAAGACTGAATCCCTTTCTGCTGTGTTTGTTTATCCAATGTAGTAATTTTTTGACGGGTAAAATTCCAGAGGCGAGGAAGGAAACGGGGGAGTTCCTCCATTGTGGGCCCTCCGCCGTGTTTGTCAAATTGTCAAATATCTCCGCAGGTGAACGGCACCCAAGCCAAGGAGGAGATCATAAGGCTGATGAACAATTTGAGCAGCCTGATGGAGGAGAAGCGATCCGCTCTGCTTAACGCCATCGAAGATTGTCGCCAAGACCGCGTCCGTCGCCTTCAAGCCCAGCTGCAGGAACATCAGGCCATGATGGAAAATTCTGGAATGGTGGGCTACTCGCAGGAAGTCTTGAAGGAAACGGACCAGCCCTGTTTTGTCCAAGCCGCCAGGCAACTTCACCACAGGTGCGTTTTGCCCCCCAAAACCCAGCAAAAACGCACCAAAATAAAAAATCCCTTTGAGTCATCCCTTAATGACCATCTGATTCGCTTAACAACCGTACGATCGCACTGTCGGTGATTGCGGTAAGTCATTTGACGGGCTGGATTCACCTCACGACCGTCTGATTCACTTAACACCCTCACGATGCCATTGTCGGTGATTGAGGTAAGTCATTTTGTGGGCTGGATTTACCTCACGACCGTCTGATTTGCTTCACAATCTTATTATAACAATTCCGGTGATTGAGGTAAGTCATTTTGCGGGCTGGATTCACCTCACGACCGTCTGATTTGCTTCACAATCTTATTATAACAATTCCGGTGATTGAGGTAAATCATTTTGCGGGCTAAATTCACCTCACGATCATCTGATTCTCTTAACAACCTTACGATGCCATTGTCGGTGATTGAGGTAAGTAATTTTGTGGGCTGGATTCACCTCACAATTGATTGGTTCGTTTAACAACTGTATGATCCCACTGTTGCTGATTGCGGTAAGTCATTTTGCGGGCTGGATTCACCTCACGACCATCTGATTCGCTTAATAACCTTACGATGTCATTGTCGGTGATTGAGGTAAGTACTTTTGTGGGCTGGATTCACCTCACAATTGATTGGTTCGTTTAACAACTGTATGATCCCACTGTTGCTGATTGCGGTAAGTCATTTTGCGGGCTGGATTCACCTCACGACCATCTGATTCACTTAACAACCGTATGATCCCACTGTCAGTCACGGCGGCTCGTAAGTCGCGTCAGAACTTGATTTTGATGACTATTTTTGACAGCAGTAAAAAAAGATCAAATCAGGTCAGACTCGACTTAGGACCGTCATGGCTTAATAGTGGAAATTTCGGAGCCGAAGTCCATCATAAGTCGAGAATTGCCTGTACAGTAGGAATGTAGGTGTATATCTCTCACAGTCCCGTAAGCGGTTGTTCATCGGTATTCAGAGACGATTCCGTCCCCGATTCTTGATTTATTTTTCCTGATCTTTCTGCTTTCGTCTTTATGGCTGCTCCGTCTTTACGGCAGGATCCTGAGAGCGACCGATTCCCTCCAGACGTTCCGGCCGGCGGCCAGCGCCTCCTTCAGCCAATTCCAGGTGGACGTCAGCCGAGAAGTGAAGTTGCTTACGGACCTCATTTTTATTAAAGGTGCGTAAAAAGCGCATCTTGTGCCGTTCCTTAAAAACCGCGGCCCTCCTCCTCAAGTCCTTGTTTAGCGACTGCCTCGTTTAGCAACCACTCGCAGCGACGTAACGAGAAAGTAACTTTGCAACCGGGTTTTCACATGGGAAGACCTTTCGCAGGTCTTGTAACGCAAAGTAAAACCGAAAGACGATCAATAGCACAGGCGATGTTCCGCTTAGTGACTGCCCTGTGGTCGCTAAACGAGGATGACCTGTAACTATCAAGTGTGCTATTTGTTACCAATATAGTTTCGGAGTGCTTTGCACAGGGTTGTAAGTAGCTATGTAGATAAATGATTCTCAGCCTTGGCAATTCTAAGGTGTATGGACACCCAGAATTCCCCAACCAGGCAGCCATGTCGAAGTTCATACATATCCCTTTTCTGATGGGGGATTCTGGGAGTTGAAGTCCAGCAATCTTAAAGAATGCTGGCTGGGGGATTCTGGGAGTTGAAGTCCAGCTATCTTAAAGGATGCTGGCTGGGGGATTCTGGGAGTTGAAGTCCAGCTATCTTAAAGGATGCTGGCTGGGGGATTCTGGGAGTTGAAGTCCACTCATTTTAGAGTAGGTTGACTGGGGGATTCTGGGAGTTGGAAGTCCACTCATTTTAGAGTAGGTTGACTGGGGGATTCTGGGAGTTGAAATCCACCCCTCTTAAAGCAGGATGGCTGGGGGATTCTGGGAGTTGAAGTCCACTCATTTTAGAGTAGGTTGACTGGGCGATTCTGGGAGTTGAAGTCCACCCCTCTAAAAGTTGCCAAGGTTGGGAATCAATGACGTAGATCAAAAAGATCTTAATACAGGTATCTCAGATAGTTTCTAGCAACCCGAGTTCCCATTCCTGTATCGTGAGCCTCTCGGGGCATGTACTGTCTTGTTTTTTTTGTGTTGTATGTGTGTGTATGTTGCATGGCCTGTGGAAGAGCGGAAAGACAGTGAAATTTGGAACCGTCGGCGTGGTGGTGAGTCCACCTTGGCCCCTACTTCCTCCTCCTCCTACCTGTCCCTCACCTGCAGGCGAGACTACCTGAAATATTTTTCGGTGCCTTCATTCCTATCACTCGTATTGTTTTAATCCTCAGGGTCCCCTTTCACCCCAGCCCACCTCCCCCCTTTCTCCCTGGCCCGGCCGCGATCCATAATCCACAGCCAAACCCACATTCGAGACACTCCGCGGCCCAATTCTCTCACCTGTGCTTGGTCGCCCCCTTGAGCTGCCAAAGGGGATCACACGACCCACGGACGCTGCGCCCCGGCCTAAATACGGGATTCGTCGCCAGTTGCCTGAATTTTGATCCCTGGCCTGCGCTATTTTTCCCCGGGGCCGTCGTAACTTTCCAACGGTCACTAGACGGGTCGGAAAGCGCTGCCTTTAGTTTTTGGAACGGATCCATTTAGGGCGAAGCCAACAGCTACAACCGCGGTGTCCGTTAGACAGCGGGAAATCCTGGTTATTTTTGCTCCCGAGTGTGAATTCTGGTTTCCCGCCGGGTCGAAGCCCACCTACCCCTGCCAGGTGTGTAGCTGTTGACCCCTCTGCTTTTACCTCTCTTTGTTTGTAGGCTGGGTCTGCTGCTGAGACATCACCGCAGTTAAAACTGAGGCAAGTCACGCCCCGCTCCAACGATCCCGCCCCCTCCCCGATCCTTCCTCCCTTCCTCTTTCTACTCCTCCGCCCTTCCTTTGCATCCATCCATCCCTACCTTCTCCCCCACCCTCCTCACAGACCTCTTTTTTTGGGGGAGGGGGCACCTTCCGCTCTTGTTATTTCAAACCCTGATGCAAATAAAGGTTCTAGCCCTCGTGAAGGCCAAAAGAGCCTCCGGGAGGGCTTAGAACGCTGGAATGCTTATTTGCGCGGAGAGTTTTGCGATCGAGAGGGTTTCTAGCGACTTTTCCTACCCGCCATGGTTCCCCACCGTTCCCTTCAAAGGCCTCTCTCTCTCGTTTTTTTGCAAAACAAGCCAACCATGGTTTATTTTGATCGCAATTTTGGTTATCCTGGATGGGGTAGACTGAACCTGGGTAGGAATTGGGTTCATAAAGGGAAGGTGTGGTTATGGAGGAGACCAATGGATTACTTAAGAGGTTTTAGAGTAGAATAGTGCTGGAAGGGACCATGGAGGTCTTTTAGTCTACCCCTGTATTCAGGCAAGATAACCTATACCAGGGTTAGGCGAAGTTGGCTCTTCTACGACATGTGGACTTCAACTCCCAGAATTCCTGAGCTAGCATGATTGGCTCAGGGATTCTGGGAATTGAAGTCCACAAGTCATAGAAGAGCCAACTTTGCCTACCCCTGACCTATACCATTTCAGATAAGTCTCTTCTTAAAAACCTCCAGTGGTCTTCTGGGCAGGGGAAACCTGGTTGCGGAGTCCCCAAAAGAAGGCAAAAGCTAGGTTAGATACGATCGAGAGAGATGGAATGGAGTATCAGAGAGTGGGCATTAAACAAGTGGCTGGCACAAAAAAAAAACCCAACAACAACCCATGTCTTTCTTGCTTTGATGTCCTGTTGCCAAATTAAATTAATTAAATTAAATTAAATTAACATTTAATATTAACATGTTCTTTATAAGCGTAGGCCGCCCGCACCCATCATCCTCCCCACCAGCAGGGCCATGCTGGGGGTGCGTTATGGGACCCGTAGTTCCAACAGAGCCTCTTATCCTTCTGTACAGTGGGCATCCCGAAGCCTTTATTTACTTTTGTTGCCAGCAGTTTAGACATGAATGGCTGTGTGTTGCGTAATTTTGACGGGACTGCATATTTACACTGTTATACTAGCTGTATACTCACTACTTTACATTGTGGCCAAGTGTCATTTCTTCAGTGCTGTCCCATGAGAAGATATACTTAAACATTTACAAAATGGGATGAGATGGACTTCACTTCTATGACATATATATATATATATATTTGCTGACCGCAACAATTGTGAGTGTGAAAACAGTCCCAAGTCACTCTTTTTAAATATGTCAAAGGGTTAAATAAGGTTCAGGAGGAAAGTGTTTTTAATAGGAAAGTGAACCCAAGAACAAGGGGACACAATCTGAAGTCAGTTGGGGGAAAGATCAAAAGCAATGTGAGAAAATATGATTTGACTGAAAGAGTAGTAGATGCTTGGGACAAACTTCCAGCAGATGTGGTTGGTTAATCCATAGGAATTGAATTGAAACATGCCTGGGATAAACATATATCCATATAATATCCATAAAATACAAGAAATATTATAAGGGCAGACTAAATGGACCATGAGGTCTTTTTCTGCCGTCAATCTTCTATGTTTCTATGTTTTTAGCGCTGTTATGAACTGTTATAGTGATAGCAATAACACTTAAACTTATACACCATTTCACAGTACTTTACAGCCCTCTCTAAGTGGTTTACAGAGTCGGCCTCTTGCCTCCAAAAATCTGGGTCCTTATTTGACCCAACGCGGAAGTTCGGAAGGCTGAGTCCACCTTGAGCCCGGTGGGATTCGAACTGCCAAACTACAGTCAGCAGAAATAGCCTGCACTACTGCCCTCTAACCACTAGAGGACTCCCCGTAATTTTGGAATGAGTTTACTTGGGACAAAACAGTAGCCACCGGGGAGTCCAGTAGACGGTGGGATTTTATGGTTATTTTGGCCTCTATGGGAACCGTGTTGGAGCCAGAAGCTTAATTTTTGTTGGTTTCGATGGCGTCCCAAATCCGAATCCTTTCCTTTACGTTCGGCATCTCTCCTCCCGCATCCTTGCACCATTCCCTCGTTTTTCTCACTCTCCGTCTCTCTCTCTTCCCTCCTCCGCCTCTTCCTCTGATTTCCCCCCGACTTGCACTCAGCCTCTCTTGTGCCCCCTGGATTCTTCTCAGCAGCTTGCCTGTTCCCCCTTGATTCTTATCCCTCTCCCCCTCCGCGGAACATGCCCGTCTCTTTTCCGACCTTTGTGACCTCTCACTGGTCGTCCGCGGTCCATCTGCCGTTCCGCTGCGCCACCGTTGTCTGACGTCGCCTGTGCCCTTCCTTCTCTCCCCTCCCGTTACAGCCCCGGAGGCTCCCGTGATCGACACGCAGCAGACGTATGCCTACGACCAGATCTTCCTCTGCTGGCGCCTGCCGCAGCATTCGCCAGCCGCCTGGCACTACACAGTGGAGTTCCGGCGGGCCGAGCCCAAGGGCAAGGCACTCAAGCTGTGGCAGAGACGGGAGGAAATCCGAGGCACCAGCGCCATTGTAGAGTATGTGGACACGGATAGCGTTTACGTGCTCCGTGTCCGAGGGTACAACAAAGCTGGCTTCGGAGACTACAGCGAGGATATCTACTTGCGTACGCCGCCGGCACCTGGTAAACTTTTCTCTCGTTTGCCTCCCGGGCGTTTCCATGCTGTTTGTAACTTGTTTGTAATGGTCCCTGCTAGAATAGAATAGAATTGAATTCTTTATTGGCCAAGTGTGATTGGACACATAAGAAATTTGTCAGTGGATAGATGCCAGAATGCGCAGGCTCATGGCTGGAAGGGACCAACTGCGCAGGTATCGTCAGAGATAAGGGAGAACACCTGTGGCTGGGCCAATTAGGCTAATGGGGCTGCTGATAAATTGCCAGAGAGCGCGTGTGTGGGAGATTATCCGTTTGGAGAAGGAGATGTGTCGTGTTTGCATTTTGTTCCCGGTTTTTCTTGGGGATATTTCACAGCTAAGTAAAGAACTTGTGAACTGACTAGAAGAAGTCTGGCTGTGATGCTTCCACAGCTGCTCTTACCTTGTTTTTGTTCTCACAACTTTCAAGGACTGTTATCTGTAATTTGCTCAGTTTAAAGTGTGTGCACAGCTTTATTTTGGATAAACGGCTTTTCTGTTTACTTTATAACAGCGTGTGTGTTTGAATTTACATTTCTGACTTAATTGGGGCTCGTAACGTGAAGCCCGGCATAACACTCCATAGCTTAGCCGTTTGGTATGACATCATCTACGACCACTGCCTTAACTAGATCACAAGTTACAGGGAAATGTCAGGGAAATGTCAGGGAATTTCAAAATGCTTCCCCCCCCCCGAGCATCCTACTCCCTACGGCAAAGAAAAAGCCCCCCGCCATCACCCCACTATTTGAGAAACACCGGTTTAATTTTTTGTTCCTCGTTTTCTTATCCCATCCTCCTTTCCACTCCACAAGTGCTGAACTTCTTTCTGGACAACCGGTGGGGTTTCAACCGAGAACGCCTGGCCATTAGCAAGGACCAGCGAGCGGTCCGCAGCGTTCCCGGCCTTCCCATGCTGTTTGCCGCCGAGCGTTTGATGACCAGCTGCCACCTCTCGGTTGACCTGGTGATCGGCGACATGGCGGTCACTCAAGGACGCAGCTATTGGGCCTGTCGCGTGGATCCAAGTTCCTACCTGGTCAAAGTGGGCGTCGGGCTGGAGAGCAAGCTGCAGGAATGGTTCCAGGTGCCTCAAGACGTGACGAGCCCCAGGTGAGCAAATATTCGGAGAGGCAGAGAAGGAATATGAAGTTAATTTATAACTTTAAAACGGGCAGACTGCACTGGCCAGAATCCCCCAGCCATCTTTAAATGGCCAGTTTGCAGAAAATGTTAATCTAGAAGAAAAGTGGGGCAAAGCTCACTTAACAATGAAAAATACTCCGAAAAATACAGTAGTGATGATTTGTAATATAATAATAATAATGATAATGATAATAATTTATTAGATTTGTACGCTGCCCCTCTCCAAGGACTCAGGGCGGCTCACAACAGCAATAACAATACAGTACAATACAAATCTAATATTAAGAAAAACAGGTTAAAGCCCATTACAGTGGTACCTCGACATACGAGTTTAATTCGTGCCAGAGCCGACCTCGTATGTCGATCAATTCGTATCTCGAACCAATGCATTTAGATTTGGCTTTTCGCCCGGAGATAACTGGAAAAAATGGAATTCTTTCGCCACCTAGTGGACGCTTGGCTCGTATCCCGAATTTAAGCTCGTATGTAGAACAGAAATTTTGCTTGCCTCTCTGCTCGTAACTTGGAATACTCGCATGTGGAGCAGCTCGTATCTAGAGGGGTACTACTGTATTACTAAAAACAATCAATGCTATACACCACACTCAAATGCCACAAATCAGAAGGGGGGGATTAGTTCCCCCCATACCTGGCGACCTAAATGGGTCTTCAACATCTTGCGGAAGGCGAGGAGGGGGGGAATTGATTCCAGAGGGCCGGGGCCGCCACAGAGAAGGCTCTTCCCCTAGGTCCCGTCAGATGATATGATTTTAAGATGTCTAATTAATCTTTACAAAAGTGATTGTATAAACATGTTGTTAATCATCAATGATACATGGCTTATTGTGAATGTATGTTTTTTTTTTAAAAAAAATAATTTTTATTAAATTTCTTCATTAAAAACATATACAATAGAAAAAAACAAACCGTACAATACACAAATACAATACACAAATATACATATACAACTAAAGCATAGCAAAGAAGAAAAAAAAAGAAAAAATAAACAAATAAATAAAGAAAAAGAAAACCTAATCACAACAAATACTTAATAACAATATATTAACTTATATTTATTTTGTGCTTTGTGAGGAGGAAAAAAAATAAATCTTTTTCTTGACTTATTATCAATAAGGTATACAGTAGTTCCATTTCCTGGAATTAATATATGTTTTTTTTCCGTCTGGCATTAGATAATCGGTGTTCAGTCATTCATCTTGGTTTATTATTAATTTGTCCATAAATTCACTATTTTTTTCCCGCCTCATGTTAAGTTTATATTTAATATTGATAACTTAAAAATTATTATTTCTATAGATATATTACAAATATATAAGTAATGAGATCCATTGCAATTTCCAAAACGAAGCAATAAAAAGAAAAGATATATTTGAATGATATATTATTAGTTATATTGTAATTTTAGTTTTCTTTTTGCAAACCAATCATAAAAATACTTCCAAATTTTATAATAGTCGGTGTCTTTTTTGTTTCTTAATTTTAGTGTTTAACGCATCTGCTTCTGCACAATCAAATATTTTCTTAAGGATGAGTGAGTCGTCCGGTACTTTTGGTTGTTTCCAGCACTGTGCTATTGCCATTCTGGCCGCAGTTAGAACATGTATTATTAAATCATATTTATCTCGTTCTAATTTTTGATCTATAATACCTAACAAATATGCTTCGGGTTTCTTAATTACTTTGACTTTGAGTATTTCCCACAACCCTCCTTGTATTTTGGTCCAAAGTTTTTAAATCTTTGGGCAGGTCCACCAAACATGACAATACGTTCCCATTTTTTCCTCACATTTCCAACATTGTGGTTTTAATTTTGGGTACATACGCTGTTGATTTTGTTAATTTGTAGTCCTTTGACAAATTATATCCCATTTATCCAAGTTGACATTATATCCAAAGTTCCTAATCCAGTTATGTATATTCCCCTTAACTATATATTCTTCCATTTTATAATTTAATAAATATTTATATAATTTGGAAATAATTTTTTTGTCTTGACCTAATATTATTTTGTCCAATTCAAGAGTCCCTTCTTTGTATACCCATTACTTTGTTGTTTTGAAATCTTGATTTTATTTGGCTATAGGGCCACCGATCTATTTTTAAGCTGTCTTTTTCTAATTGGTCTCTATTTTTTAATTCACCTCTTTCGTCTAATAATTGCCCGTACGTAACCATCTTTTTTACGTTTTTAGTATTTGGATGTATAATTGCCTCCATACTAGAGAGCCATTTTGGGATTTGTGAATAGTGAGCTCTTTTAATCTTGATCCATACCTCGTATAACAAATTTCTAATTACGTGTCGTCTAAAATATTTATGTACTTTATCCTTGTTGTTCCACAAAAATGCATGCCATCCTATCATTAGGTCATGCCCTTCTAGTGCTAAGATTCTTTTGTTTTCCAGTTTTACCCACTCTCTTAACCAGTCTATACAAGATGAGTGATAATATAATTCAAAATCGGGTCATCCAAAACCTCCTTGTTTTTTGTCGTCTTGTAGGTATTGTAATTTTATTCTGAATGTATGTTTTTGAGGTGGAGAAAAATATTTTAAAAATTATATCGAAAAAGAAAAAAACGTATTCTACCTGTGATCGTGTTTTTTCCCCTGGCTCAGGTACGATCCAGATAGCGGGCACGACAGCGGTGCCGAGGATACCACGTTGGAGTCGTCGCCCCCTTTCGCCTTCCTGACCATCGGCATGGGCAAGATTCTCCTCTCTCACGGGGTGTCGCTGAGTTCTCGGGATCCCGGGAACTCCACCGTCCCCCTGCCGCCCCGCGTCGGCATCTGCCTCGACTATGAGCACAGCAAAGTAACGTTCTTCGATGCTGTCTCCTTCCGCAGCCTTTGGGAGTGCGGGGTGGACTGCTCGGGGCCCGTCTGCCCGGCCTTCTGCTTCATTGGCGGCGGCGCCCTGCACCTTCAAGAGCTAGTGGTCAGCCGTCAGGAACGGAAAGTCACCATCAGCGGCTTCTCGAAGCTAGATTGAATTTGCCATCGGCCGATTCTGAGCGTGTTCGGGGAGAGGATCAACCAGCGGAAGCGACCTTGGGGGTCTGCAATATGGGGGTGTTCTCCAGCCCATGCTTGCAAAAAAGAAAACTGTCTCTAAGTACGGGGTGAATGAGTAGAGGGTTACGGCGGTAGGAGCAGGACAGAGCCTACGTTGAGCAATGCTGCCCTCTAGGGGATCAATGGACTTCCAACAGATAGACTCTCTAAATTCCGACGGTGATGGAATTAATGTGAACATGGACGATCCCAGTGGTGGGCGACTAAGAGTAGAGGGTTACGGCGGTAGGAACAGGACAGAGCCTATGTTGAGCAATGCTGCCCTCTAGGGGATAGATGGACTTCCAGCAGATAGATTTTCTCAATTCCAACGGTGATGGAATTAACATAAACATGGACGATCCCAGTGGTGGGCGACTAAGAACAAATGTCCCCCCACGGCGGCCCAGCATAGGGCGTTTTTTTTTAAAAAACTATCCAACGTCCTTTTCTCGGGTTTTGTTCTCATCTTCTTCAACGCGCCCCCTCTCGCTCTTATCTGGGGCAGGAATCTCAGCTGAGAAAAGGCAAACCCAACACACACACCCTTGTTTGGAGCATGGCTGAGTTTGAAATGGCTTCTAATGCCTCCCCCCCCCCGCCACGTTTTGTGTCGGAAAAGATTTTTTTAAAAGATTGTTACAAACGCCATCTTGAAACCGTCCCCCCTTCGACCTCTTGACCCGTTAGGGTACAATCAATCCCGCTGTGCTTCGGATGTAGTCATCATTTTCAATTAATCTCTCCCTCTCCCTATCTCTCTCTTTTTAAAGTCCCTCGTCACGCTCCCCCAGTTCGCCACTTCTGGGAATCGCTCCGTAACTCGTTTCTTAATTTCGGCAAACCTCCCATTTTCCCTTTGGCGGGTGACATGCCGCTACCTATAATTTGTACCATCTCTCACAAACCAGGAGCAGCTGGGAAGATAAGCGTGTTTTTAAAATTGACGAATGCTTCCCTGCGGGAATTTGCTTCTTTCTTGGATCGACTGAGTGTCGATCCCTGGCCCGAAGCTATCGCCGAATGGTTTCAAAGCGGGTTTTAAGCTTCGCAGCCAACGTTTCTCGGCTGAAAACGCGGCATGAATTCTCCCTAATTCCCTCGCCGGGAATCAAAATTACCCTTTCTTTCTTTCTTTCTCTCTTTCTCTCTCTCTCTCTTTCTCTCTCTTTCTCTCATTCTTTCTCTCCCTTTCTCTCATTCTCTCATTCTCTCTCTTCCCTGCTCCCTCCCTCTTTCTTTCTCTCTTCCCTCTTTCTTTCATTCTTTCTCTCTCTCTCTTTTCCCTCCCTCTTTCTTTCTTTCTTTTTCTTTCTGTCTTCTTTCTTTCTTTTTCTCTTTCTCTCTTCCCTCCCTCTTTATTTCTCTCTCTCTCTTCCTTCCCTCCCTCCCTCTTTCTTTTTTCTTTCTTCCTTTCTTTCTTTTTCTTCTCTCTTTCTTTCTTTCTTTCTTTCTCTCTCTTTCCACTCCCTCTTTCCTTCCTTCCTTCTTTCTTTCTCTCTTTCTTCTGAAGTCTCTTTCCCCAAAGTTCCTTCTCACAAAGACAAACCAAGTCTTTGTTGTGTATCGCTTCTTGATTTCTTCTGCGCCAAAGCTGGCTTGACGTCCTGAATTTCAGATTTAGCTCGGGATCCGTTTGATCTCTCGCCCCCCCCCCCGCACCACCCCTGTGCAAAAGGGAGAAATTGGCTTCCCCCCAAAAAAAACAAGGATTCCCACGAATGTGCTTTCCCACTCTGTTGTTGCTCGTTGTAAAATGTAAAAAAAAAAAGAGGTCGCGACAAATTCTGTCTTCTTTTTCACGGATAACGACAAGGCTAGGGGGGGAAAAGTACAGTTTTGCAACCGTCCCATTCCGTGACGCCGCGATTAACAATTGGTGCGCCTTGCCCTCCGCAGGAACTGACGGGTGGTGGCAGTTCCCCTGAGTTACGGACCGTCGCTGACCGTCGCGGCTCAGCGTCCAATAACCGACATCCACGACCGATTCGCTTGCGATTGGCCGAACGACCCAGCATAAAAAAAAAAGGGAACAAAAGAAAGAAAAAAATGGCACTTGACGGGTGGAAATTCCGGTTATGATTACGGTTGTCGCGTCCAATCGCTCCCTGCGATTGGACGTCGGGCGACCTCTCCCAGGCCGAACCGAGAGAAGTTTCAACAGGCGCAGCGCGCCTGAAAGGTTCGACGCAACGGGAGAAGTGGTTTGGTTTGGTGGTTTCTGAAAATGGGACTGTTTTGTAAGTGTTGAGGTGTTTTTTGTGAAAATATGGTGCCTGGTAGAATATATATATCCCCCTCTCCTCGACTCGTTTCCCCGAATTCATCAAACTTCTGTCTTGGGCCCTGGTTTTGTTTCATTTATTTATTTTTTATTTTTCATTTATTGTATTTCTATGCCGGAATGTGGAGGGTTTTATTTGGTCTCAGTTCTTCCCAGCGTTCGCAACACGTTGGATTATACGTGGAGGTTGTTGCAGAATTTTGTAGTTGCGGGAAAACAAACAACAAAGGAGTAATTGTCCTGGGAGTCTGCGGAGAGGGGCGGCATACAAATCTAATAAATTATTATTATTATTATTATTATTATTATTATTATTATTATTATTATTATTAATGGAGGCTGGCACGAATCTCGGCGGAGATCCCCAAGCGATTTTTCTCCGGTCCTGAAGCAGATTATTTTTATTTTTATTATTTGGCAAGCAAACCAACATAATCCAAGCAGAGGGTTGCGAGTTCGAAAATCCAACGAGCCCAGGACAACCGCCGCGGATTGCCTCCGAAGAAACGGATCGGCCCAATTGGGTTCCGTTGCTCCATCCACCCCTCTGCCCCCTAATTTTTTAAATTTTTTTTTTTTAAAAATTAGGCCTCCCTCTCCTTGCTCTCCTGAGTCCACACTGAGGACTAGAATCTTGCTTCCAAAGGAGAGAACCTTGTGTACGGTCTAGGCCTAGGTTGAAAAATGGATCTCGGGATGGACAAGAGAGAATTGGAGGGAGGGGTAGAAACCTTGCTACGTTCCTTCCTTCCCCCCCCCTCTTTCCCCCCCCCCCCTCATTTCTTTGGCCAGATTGTTAACTTAAAAATAAATAAAACAAAGTTTTAATCGTTGGCATCAGTTGAGTTTTTTTTTTTTTTAAAGACATGGACGGAGGCGTCGTTCCAGTCTGAGCCAGTGGGGGGCGCCGCAACCTTAAGATTCTACAGAGTAAATATTCTCTCTTCTTTTTTTCTGAAGAAATTTGAGTAATTAAAAAAGGAAAACATGGAAAATTAACTTGGATGATTGGAGTGCAGGTTTTATATTCTAATGGGGTGAGAAGAAATAAAATATAAAAGCAGAAAAAAGAAAATAAATTTTCCTTCTGGGATTATTAAGGCTTCTGTTGCCTTTCCACCTCTGGTTTAAAGCTGTTTGTTGCTGTGCAGCTACAGTATTGAGCTTTTATTTATTTGATTATTGATTGATTGATTGATTGATTGATTGATAGATATGCCACCCAATCCCATGGGACACAGGGCGGCCTACAGCAAGAATAAAAACGGTATAAATAGTTAAAATACAGTACAACAATTAAAAGTACAATTAAAGCCTCCAGGGCAAGTGATGGTGAGCCTTTTTTAGTTCCCAGAATTCCCCCTGCCAAGATGGGTGAATCAGTTCAACGTCTGGAGTTCTGCCAACTTAGGTGGGCTACAACTCCCAGAATTCCTCCTGCCAAGACGGGTGAACAGCTTCAACATCTGGAGTTCTGCCAACTTAGGTGGACCACAACTCCCAGAATTCCCCCTGCCAAGACGGGTGAACAGCTTCAACGTCTGGAGTTCTGCCAACTTAGGTGGACTTCAGCTCCCAGAATTCCCCCTGCCAAGATGGGTGAACAAGTTCCACATCTGGAGTTCTGCCAACGTAGGTGGACTTCAGCTCCCAGAATTCCTGCTGCCAAGATGGATGAACAAGTTCCACATCTGGAGTTCTGCCAACGTAGGTGGACCACAACTCCCAGAATTTCTGCTGCCAACACAGGTGGACAGCTTCAACATCTGGAGTTCTGCCAACTTAGGTGGACTTCAGCTCCCAGAATTTCTGCTGCCAACACAGGTGGACAAGTTCAACATCTGGAGTTCTGCCAACGTAGGTGGACTTCAGCTCCCAGAATTCCTGCTGCCAAGATGGGTGAACAAGTTCAACATCTGGAGTTCTGCCAATGTAGGTGGACCACAACTCCCAGAATTTCTGCTGCCAACACAGGTGGACAAGTTCAACATCTGGAGTTCTGCCAACTTAGGTGGACTTCAGCTCCCAGAATTCCTGCTGCCAAGATGGGTGAACAAGTTCAACATCTGGAGTTCTGCCAACGTAGGTGGACCACAACTCCCAGAATTTCTGCTGCCAACACAGGTGGACAAGTTCAACATCTGGAGTTCTGCCAACTTAGGTGGACTTCAGCTCCCAGAATTCCTGCTGCCAAGATGGATGAACAAGTTCCACATCTGGAGTTCTGCCAACGTAGGTGGACCACAACTCCCAGAATTTCTGCTGCCAACACAGGTGGACAGCTTCAACATCTGGAGTTCTGCCAACTTAGGTGGACTTCAGCTCCCAGAATTTCTGCTGCCAACACAGGTGGACAAGTTCAACATCTGGAGTTCTGCCAACTTAGGTGGACTTCAGCTCCCAGAATTCCTGCTGCCAAGATGGGTGAACAAGTTCAACATCTGGAGTTCTGCCAACGTAGGTGGACCACAACTCCCAGAATTTCTGCTGCCAACACAGGTGGACAGCTTCAACATCTGGAGTTCTGCCAACTTAGGTGGACTTCAGCTCCCAGAATTCCTGCTGCCAAGATGGGTGAACAGCTTCAACATCTGGAGTTCTGCCAACATAGGTGGACCACAACTCCCAGAATTTCTGCTGCCAACACAGGTGGACAAGTTCAACATCTGGAGTTCTAGCAATGCAGGTGGATTTCAGTTCCTAGAATCCCCCTGCCAATACAGGTGAACAACATCTGGAGTTCTACCAACTC
This sequence comes from Erythrolamprus reginae, assembly GCF_031021105.1. NCBI lineage: Eukaryota > Metazoa > Chordata > Lepidosauria > Squamata > Dipsadidae > Erythrolamprus > Erythrolamprus reginae. Next base: position 25,870 of record NW_027248525.1, read on the forward strand.
GGGTGGACTTCAGTTCCCAGAATTTCTGCTTCCAACACAGGTGGACAACTTCAACATCTGGAGTTCTGCCAACTTAGGTGGACTTCAGCTCCCAGAATTCCCCCTGCAAATCCAGGTGAACAACGTCTGAAGTTCTACCAACTTAGGAGGACTACAACTCCCAGAATTCCTGCTGCCAACATGGGCGAACAGCTTCAACACCTGGAGTTCTGCCAACTTAGGTGGACTTCAGCTTCCAGACGCTACCGTACAAGCAAGCTCCTGGCTTTGAGGAGGACAAGTTCTTTTGATTTTAATCTTTAATACGGCACCGATACCGTAAATCTAATAAATCTAATAAATGCAGAATAACCTCCCGGGGGGTGGGAGAAGCAGGCGCCATGAGGTCTCTGGGCCCGAAGGACTCAATGCCACTTTTGGCTGGACGGTGGAGTGGAGTGGGGTTTCTGAGCAGAACATGAGGTGCTGCCCGGCAGGACAGAGAGTGACCGCTTCAGCCAAAGCAGGGGAGGCTTTGATCCTGCCGGCTGCCCTCATCACCGCGCCTGGATCTGGGCCCAAATCTTCTGGGAAAACCTCCCGCCGTGTTGCCTTTGGCTCGGGTGGAACAGGTGGCAGAGAGAGAGAGAGAGAGAAGGGAAACTTATTGCCCGGTGTGCGTTGTTTGCCTTGTACACACTTACACAGAGACACTTTTAGTAGTGATAGGGCTGGAAAGAAAGCATCAGAGAGTACCAAGGGTCCCACAATCCTCCTTCCTCCTCCTCCTCTTCCTCCTCCTCCTACTTCCTCTCCTCCTCCTACTTCCTCCCCTTCCTCTTCCCCAGACCCCAACATCCTCCAGGCACCGGCACATCACTTCCACTGCTTCGTTGACTGGACATGGGGTGGAGATGTATAACTGGGTATCATCGATGTATTGATGATACCTCACCCCTTGCCCGTGGATGATCTCGCCCAGCGGTTTCATGTAGATATTAAATAGCAGGGGGGAGAGGGCCGACCCTTGATAAACCGAGAGGTCGACCTCTGACCCCCCCACTAACACCGACTGCGATGGACCAGAGAGGTAGGAGGAGAACCACTGAAGAACAGTGCCTCCCACTCCCAACCCCTCCAGCCGGTGCAGAAGGATACAATAGTCAATGGTATTGAAAGCTGCTGAGAGGTCAAGAAGCACCAGGACAGAGGATAAACCCCTGTCCCAGGCCTGCCAGAGATCATCCATCAACGTGACATTTGCTAAAAAAATAACAGGTGATAAAATTGGGCAGGCTATAGAAACATAGAAAACGGACGGCAGAAAAAGACCTCCTGGTCCCTCTAGTCTGCCCTTCTACTATTTCCTGTATTTTATTTTAGGGTGGATCTATGTTTATCCCAGGCGTGTTTAAATTCAGTTCCTGACCAACCACCTCTGCTGGAAGTTTGTTCCAAGCATCTCCTCTTTCAGTCAAATAATTTTCTCACGTTGCTTCTGACCTTTCCCCCCAACTCACCTCAGATTGTGGCCCCCTTGTTCTTGGGTTCGCTTTCCTATTAAAAACACTTCCCTCCTGAACCTTATTTAACCCTTTCACATATTTAAAAAGAGTGACTTAGGGCTGTTTTCAGTCTCAACAAATATATATATGTCACAGCGGAAGGGAAGCGTCTGGTTTGAAGGTCACCCCTTCGTCGTAAGCCGAGGACGGCCTATAATTTGCACCGAAAACCAGGCCTTTGGGATGCCACGGATTCACTTAATGACCGTGTTCCTAAGTTACCAACGGCAGCGATTCACGCTTCATAACCACGGGGACAAAATTCCCTTAACAAATGTCTTGCTTTGCGACATCAATTTGGGGCTCTCTCTTGTGGTCGTACAACGAAGACTCCACTCACAGCGGCTATAGGGGGATGACCTCTCATGTCCCTTCCTGGCTGTCCCATCTCACGAGTCCATGCCTCCGGGAGTTAAACCTTGGTCTCTTCAGCCTTGAAAGACGGCGTTTAAGGGGTGATTTGATCGAAGGGTATAAAATTATGTGCAGCATAGAAAAGGTGGATAGAGAAAAACTCTATCACACAATGCTAGGACGAGGGGGCCCTCCCTAAAACTCATAGGTTAGAAAGTGAGGACAAATCAAGGGAAATATTTCTTCACCCAGAGGGTCCTTGGTTAGAAAAATAGAAGACTGACGGCAGAAAAAGACCTTATGATCCATCTAGTCTGCCCTTATACTATTTTCTGTATTTTATCTTAGGATGGATATATGTTTGTCCCAGGCATGTTTCAATTCAGTCCCTGTGGATTTACCTACCACGTCTGCTGGAAGTTTGTTCCAAGGATCTACTACTCTTTCAGTAAAATAATACTTCCTCATGTTGCTTTTGATCTTTCCCCCAACTAACTTCAGACTGTGTCCCCTTGTTCTTGGGTTCACTTTCCTATTAAAGACACTTCCCTCCTGAACCTTATTTAACCCTTTCACATATTTAAATATTTCAATCATGTCCCCACTTTTGTCCTCCAGACTATACAGATGGAGTTCATGAAGTCTTTCCTGATACGTTTTATGCTTAAGACCTTCCACCATTCTTGTAGCCCGTCTTTGGACCCCTTCAATTTCGTCAATATCTTTTTGTAGGTGAGGTCTCCAGAACTGGACACAGTATTATTCCAAATGGGGTCTCACCAGCGCTCTATATAGCGGGACCACAATCTCCCTCTTCCTGCTTGTTATACCTCTAGCTATGCAGCCAAGCATTGCTTTTCTTGGTTGGTAGAATTCCCTTCCACAAGAGGTCGTGACAGCTGTCAGCCTGGATAGCTTCAAGGCAGGATTAGACAGATTCATGGACGCCAAGTGTATCGGTGGTTATTGAAACGGATGTCCATGTGCCGCCTCTATGTTGGTTGAGGCAGGCAGGGTTCCCTTTGGTCCCATTTGTTGGGGGGTCAAGGGAAAGGGAGGGTCTTGCCTTCTCTTTCTGGTCAAGATCCCCATGGACCACTGTGGGACACAGAAGGCTGGACTCGATGGGCTTTGGCCCGATTCAGCAGGGCTCTTATTTATGTTCTTATGTTCACGCAGTTCAATCCTCTCGAGTAGCACAAAAAACAAGGGACACAAATATTTCCTTTATTTCGTTGCTTTCGATTTATTTCTTGGGTTTATGTCTCTGCCCCGTTGTGTCACCAGCGTCGGCTGCCTGACCTTTGCTGGACTTGAACTCGGGCCAACCTCGCTCCTCCTCTCCTCCCAATCCTCTTTTCGAATTTGTTTTTCCTCCCCTCTGAGCTAATTCAAACATCGAACTGCATTTCCTCATTTTTCTCTCCCCGCAAAGTGGTGGCGACTCTCGCTTCCAACGCGTGGAGCAGTGTTTCCCAACCTTTTTTGAGCCGCGGCACATTATTCATATTTTCAAAATTCTGGGGAACACTGAAGGGGGAGCGGGGGGGCGGGGGCGGGGCTAAAGAAAAGTTTGGACAAAAAAATATATCTCTTCCTCCATTTCACTCTATTTCTCCCTCCCTCTTTCTCTCTCTTCCTTCCCTTCTTTCTCTCTCTCCATCCCTCTTTCTTTCTTCCTCTCTTTTTTGCTTTTTTTCTCTCCCTCCTTCCCTCCCTCCATGTCTTTCCCTCTCCCTCCTTCCCCCCTCTCTTTCTCTCTCTTGCTTTCCTTCCCTCTCTTTCTCTTGCTTTCTTTCTCTCTCATTCTCTCTCCCCTCCTTTTTCTCTCTCTCTCTTTCTCTCTCGTTCACCACGCCGGCAACAGAGAGAAAAAGAAAGAGAGAGAGAGAGCTGGAGAGAGAATGGAGGGCACCGTTGTCTTCGCCTCCGCCCACCGGCTCTGCAGCTAAGAGGCAGCAGCAGCCATCAGCCCCCTCGCCCTCCCAGACATCCCCAGCGCCCGGCCACGCGCCGCCTCCCGTTAGCCCGGCCGACTTTTCCCTGCTGCCGTTTTCTCTTCATGGTGCAAAGCCACATAGTCCCGGACTCCCGGATCGCTCGCTTTTCCGGCCAGCAAGCGCGGCGCTTTCCTGGGCAGATGGCTTTTCTGACCGGAGAAGCGAGCGATCCGGGAGTCCGGGACTGTGTGGCTTTGCGCCATGAAGAGAAAACGGCAGCAGGGAAAGGTCGGCCGGGCTAACGGGAGGCGGCGCGTGACCGGGCGCTGGGGACGTCTGGGAGGGCGAGGGGAGCCGGCGGGCGGAGGCGAAGACAACGGCGCCCTCCATTCTCTCTCCGGCAGCGGAGGAGAGGGGGCGGATCGCGCCCCAAGACAGGAGGAGGCGGCGGCGGAGGAGGAGGAGAGTGGGCGGATCGGGCGGGCAATGGGGCAGGGCAGAGAAGCCAGGGGCGCGTTTGGCCAGAGGCACCGTGGGGAGGCAGGGGCGGCCGCGGCTCCCTTTACTCCTACTGCCGGACCTCCCCGCCCCTGCCTCCTTTTTCCCACCTTCCTTCTTTGGGGCCCAGCAGGAGAGCACCGGAAACAGCTGCATCGGGCAATAGCCGGGGGACAGCTGCGAGTGGGAGCTCCAGGTCGGAGGCACTGGCGGTCCGGCACTGGCAGTGCCCCGCCCACCTGGAGCTTCCTGTGGCACACCTGACCGTGTCTCGTGGCACACTAGTGTACCGCGGCACACCGGTTGGGAAACGCTGGCGTGGAGAAAAAACCCGACAACACCACTGCCTTTATTTCAGAAGAAAGGGTTGATATTCCTGGAGGCGTCTGTAATATGGTAAATGATTTAGCTTTACTAGATAAATGGTCTAAGCAATGGAAACTGCAGTTTAATGTTTCCAAATGTAAAATAATGCACTTGGGGAAAAGGAATCCTCAGTCTGAGTATTGTATTGGCAGTTCTGTGTTGGCAAATACTTCAAAAGAAAAGGATTTAGGGGTAGTGATTTCTGACAGTCTCAAAATGGGTGAACAGTGCAGTCAGGCGGTAGGGAAAGCAAGTAGGATGCTTGGCTGCATAGCTAGAGGTATAACAAGCAGGAAGAGGGAGATTATGATCCCACTATATAGAATGCTGGTGAGACCACATCTGGAATACTGTGTCCAGTTCTGGAGACCTCACCTACAAAAAGATATTGACAAAATTGAACGGGTCCAAAGACGGGCTACAAGAATGGTGGAAGGTCTTAAGCATAAAACGTATCAGGAAAGACTCAATGAACTCCATCTGTATAGTCTGGAGGACAGAAGGAAAAGGGGGGACATGATCGAAACATTTAAATATATTAAAGGGCTAAATAAGGTCCAGGAGGGAAGTGTTTTTAATAGGAAAGTGAACACAAGAACAAGGGGACACAATCTGAAGTTAGTTGGGGGAAAGATCAAAAGCAACGTGAGAAAATATTATTTTACTGAAAGAGTAGTAGATCCTTGGAACAAACTCCCAGCAGACGTGGTTGGTCAATCCACAGTAACTGAATTTAAACATGCCTGGGATAAACATATATCCATCCTAAGATAAAATACAGAAAATAGTATAAGGGCAGACTAGATGGACCATGAGGTCTTTTTCTGCCGTCAGACTTCTATGTTTCTATGTTTCTATGTTTCTAGAATTGCTGGGACCCAGTTTCTCCCTAAGGATTCTTTACGAAACGTATTAAAAAAATATTGGTTGTGATTTATGAAACGGACTGGATTTTGTCGGCGCACCGTTTCTGCTTTGCCAATGAGAAATTGGGACGGTGGTGGAGTGCGGAACAAACTGCGATTATGGGGTCATTAAATGACGATGATGATGATTTAGGGTTATGTTTAACAACAACAACAGAAAATGCTGTTTCCTCCTAACCCTTCCCCATTTTCTTGGCAAGCTTTCTTGTTTCGGGTGGATTTGTCTCCCCCAAAAAGCGGACTTCATAGAACAGAATAGAATAGAATATGGAATGGAATAGAATAGAATATGGAATGGAATGGAATAGAATAGAGAATGGAATGGAATAGAAAAGAATAGAATAAAATATGGAATGGAAGAGAATAGAATGGAATGGAATAGAATATTGAATGGAATAGAATAGAATAGAATAGAATATGGAATGGAATAGAATAGAATATGGAATGGAATAGAATAGAATAAAATAAAATAGAATATGGAAGGGAATGGAATAGAAAAGAATAGAACAGAATAGAATAGAATATGGAAAGGAATAGAATAGAATATGGAATGGAATGGAATAGAATAGAATATGGAATGGAATGGAATGGAATAGAATAGAGAATGGAATGGAATAGAAAAGAATAGAATAGAATATGGAATGGAATGGAATAGAATAGAGAATGGAATGGAATAGAAAAGAATAGAATAGAATATGGAATGGAATGGAATGGAATAGAATAGAATATGGAATAGAATAGAATAGAATAGAATATGGAATGGAAGAGAATGGAATGGAATGGAATAGAATAAAATAAAATAGAATATGGAATGGAATGGAATAGAATAGAGAATGGAATGGAATAGAAAAGAATAGAACAGAATAGAATAGAATATGGAAAGGAATAGAATAGAATATGGAATGGAATGGAGTAGAATAGAATATGGAATGGAATGGAATAGAATAGAGAATGGAATGGAATAGAAAAGAATAGAATAGAATATGGAATGGAAGAGAATAGAATAGAATATGGAATGGAAGAGAATAGAATGGAATGGAATAGAATAAAATAAAATAGAATATGGAATGGAATGGAATAGAAAAGAATAGAACAGAATACAATAGAATATGGAAAGGAATAGAATAGAATATGGAATGGAATGGAATAGAACAGAACAGAATGGAATAGAATAGAAATTATATATAGGAAACAATAGAGTAAAGTAGAGTTGAGTAGAATAGAATGGAATTGAATGGAATGGAATGGAATACAATATAAGACACATAGAGATATGAAACAAGTATGTTTAATTATTGATTTGCTATAAAACAAAGGATATCTTTGCTTGTTTCATACACATAGAGCTTAATTTAAGATAATGTGTAGAATTGATCATTCAAAATGTAACAGATACGGAGGACAAACTGTTTAGAAATGTATGTATGCTATGCTTTTTTATTTTCAAAATCAGTTTTTAAAAAATGAGAAAAATCGCCAATAATTTTGTTCGTGCGACCGAGGATTCCAAGTTCTGAAAACCCCGTGCAAAGTCGCTTTTTCTTCCCGTGCCGTTGTAACTTTCGACGGTCGCTAAATGAACCGTTGCAAGCAGAGGTTTTGTGCCGCGGTTTGACTTCCAGGTGTCGATTGTGATTTTTAGGGGGTTGTGGTTTTAAAAAAGACAAACAAGCCCAAAACGCTTTGTTTGTGTGTGCACTGGTTACTCCGTTGTCAAATAAGTTGTCGCCCGCCGCACTTTCTTAAACCTCGCCAGCCCTCGGGAGTTTAAAAAGTCTCGGTCTGCTTGAGGCAAACCTTGTTTGTACTGGGTTTTTTTTTTTAAAAAAAGTTGGCTTATCCTTTTTTTTGGGGCCACAAGAGTGGAGATTTCTCACAAAAGCTCTTAAGCGATTGGCAAACCGCTCGTGTCGCTTCAACGGTTTCCTAAAACTATAATATCCCAGCAGAAGAATGGCTGAAATAAAAAATAAATCCAAAACCCCAGCCTTCCGGGGCAATGCTTCCTCCCTGCCTTTAAAGCAAGCTTCTAGTCCTCAAGGCGCTTCGGAATATCCAGAGGTGCCTTTTCGTCCCTGAAAATTTCTCTTCTCTTCCCTTCCCTTCTCTGTTCTGTTCTGTCTTATTCTATTCCATTCCCTATATTCTATTCTATTATATTCTATTCTATTTCTATTTTATTCCATTCTATTCTATTTTCCATTCCATTCTATTCTATTTTCTATTCCATTCCATTCTATTATATTATATTCTGTTTTCCATTCCATTCCATTCTATTCTATATTCTATTTTTTATTCTATTCCATTCCATTCTATTCTATTCTATTCTATTTTCCATTCCATTCCATTCTATTCTATATTCTATTTTTTATTCTATTCCATTCTATTCTATTCCATTCCATTCTATTCTATTCTGTTTTCTATTCCATTCCATTCTATTCTATATTCTATTTTTTATTCTATACCATTCTATTCCATTCCATTCTATTCTATTCTATTTTCCATTCCATTCCATTCTATATTCTATTTTTTATTCTATTCCATTCTATTCTATTCCATTCTATTCTATTCTATTCTATTTTCCATTCCATTCCATTCTATATTCTATTTTTTATTCTATTCCATTCTATTCCATTCCATTCTATTCTATTCTATTCTATTTTCCATTCCATTCCATTCTATATTCTATTTTGTATTCTATTCTATTTTCTATTCCATTCCATTCCATTCTATTCTATTCCATTTTCCATTCCATTCCATTCTATTCTATATTCTATATTCTATTCTATTCTATTCCATTCCATTCCATCCCATCCCGTCCTAGGAGTGACTGGTGTTTTCATTTTTTATTTATTGATGTCCCAATTAAGAACTTTCAGAGGGTTGCTTGAGGGAACCAGGAACCTTTGGAGAAAGAAAGAAATTTTAAAAGCGCTAGAAATTAAAATTTGAATTTAATTTACACCGTTCCTTCATATCTCCAAAGTTGGCTTCTCAGGAACACTTTAAAAAAAAATTATTTTATTTTTTTTAAAAGAAGGGCAAGAAAGAAAGGGGGAAAGCCAGGGGTCACGCCTTCCTCTTTTCAACATCCAAAATCGCCCCACGGAGCGAAAACTCCCGCCTTCTTCTTTTCCCGAGAACGTATGGGCCTTCTTCTCCTCTAGCTATGAAACCTCCCAGCTTGTCTCTATAAATTAATGATCGGCCATAAATTAATCAAGCAAAATAGTCTTTCCGTAAAAGGCCAAGGCGAATTGTCACTTCGACGTCCCGTCGAAATGCTTGTGGTGGGGAGTTCCGCTGGCCTGTAGATTTATTTTTCTTTTTGGAAGTAAAATCGCCAGCTCGGTCAACGAACCGCTCCCAGGTTTCTAGTCCTCAGTGCCTTGGCACGGCTCCCGAAAGGCATCTTCACTGCCCTGTATCCCGTCATTCGGTTCCTGGTCGACGGAGGTAGCGAGCAACTCATCGGGAGACATACACACGCACAAAACACATCAGCCCACTTTTTCAATGGGGCTCAGCAGTCCAATAATAATAATAATAATAAAAAAGAACTTTCCGTGCCAAAGTTCAATTTTTTCCCCAATTCACCCCCCCAAAAAAGTCCAGCTGTAGGAAGAGCGCCCCCTACAGTTCGTCGTTGGCCATGGCAGGGTTGGTGTAAGAGAAGGGCTTCGTGCCGTTGTTGGGTTGCCCCTAAGGAAGGAAGAAGAAGACAGATTGGAGGGTCCACCAATTTGCAGCTGTCTTTCCCCCCCCATGGCCTTCCTTTCAATCCCTTCCTTCCCTCCCTCCTTCCTTTCCTTCCTTCCTCCTTCCCTCCTTCCTTCCATCCTTCCCTCCCTCCTTTCCTTCCTTCCTTCCTCCTTCCCTCCTTCCTTCCTTCCTTCCTTCCTCCTTCCCTCCTTCCCTCCCTCCCTCCTTTCCTTCCTTCCTCCTTCCCTCCTTCCTTCCCTCTCTCCCTCCTTATCTTCCTTCCTCCTTCCCTCCTCCCTCCCTCCCTTCCCTCCCTCCCTCCTTTCCTTCCTCCTTCCCTCCTTCCTTCCTTCCTCCTTCCCTCCTTCCTTCCTTCCTTCCTTCCTCCTTCCCTCCTTCCCTCCCTCCCTTCTTTCCTTCCTTCCTCCCTCCTTCCCTCCCTCCCTCTCTCCCTCCTTTCCTTCCTTCATCCTTCCCTCCTTCCTCCCTCCCTTCACTCCCTCCCTTCCCTCCCTCCCTTCCCTCCCTCCCTCCCCTCCCTTCCCTCCCTCCCTTCCTCCTTCCTTCCTTCCTTCCTCCCTCCTTTCCTTCCTTCCTTCCTTCCTTGCCTCCCTCCCTCCTTCCTTCCTTCCTTCCTTCTTTCCTTCCTCTAAATGCTATATTGAAGTTCTCTGGCGGAATTTGCTGTTCGCACGAGGGCCGTTGCTGCCCGCATTTTGCAAACTTTGCAAATTTTGCAAACTTGCGGATGTGGAGTGGATAAGCCTCGATTGATGGCTTAAAGTCATCCTTTCTGGCTTATTCTAGAAATCCCGGCTCGGGACGTCATTGGAATGGGAAAGCCCGGATTACAAAGCCCATCCTCCCCAGCCTGCCTGCTCCCAGCCGTTTGCAGCCAGAGCAGGAAAAAAAAAACCCATATCGCATTGATCATACGCGATAATCGGGCAGAAACGCAGTAGGGCAGAAAGGGGCTTGGTTTTGCGGTTTATATAAAATAAATAAGGAAGGAAGCATTCAAATAAATGCATGAAAAGTCAATAAAAAGGTCCCAAATTCTTTGGCAAGGCGTGGCTGCAACGGCTAGAAAAATGAGTTGGTCAGTACAGGGGTTGGGTCTTTTTTTTTAAATAACATAATGATCAACCTAAACCAAATATGCCACTTTGCATATTACAAAAAAGTGCTCGGATATTGTGGGCGGAGAAAGGTGGAGGGTGGGGGTGGAGCTTATCGCAGGTGTGGAAAAGGTAACTGGGAGGGGGGGCCGGGGGGGGGGGCCGGGGAGCCGTGCCCAAGGCCTTCGGGAGTGTGTGGGTCACTGATTAACACCACCAAGAAAACAAAATTGGTTTCAGAGTTTTCACAGTCTCTATTCACATGCAGCCCTTGGCTGAGAATCAAGGGGGAAGGGAGGGAGGGAGGGAATGGAGGGAGGGAGGGAGGGATGAAGAAGAGAAGAAGGGAGGATAGAAGGAGGGAGGGAGGGAGAAGGCAGGCGGGTAGGAAACGGAGGAAACATGGATGGAGGGCAGAAGGAAGTAGAAGGAAGGAAGGAAGGAAGGAAGAAAGAGAAAGAAAGAAAAAAAATGGAAGGGGGAAGGATGAATAGCAGAGGTATATGGATGAAAGGAGGGAAGAAAGGAAATAGAAGAAAGAAAGAAAAAGAAAGAAAGGAAAGAGAGTAGGAAAGAAGGAGAGAAATGAATGAAAAGGATGGAAAAAGAAGGAAAGAAAGAAATTCAATTCAATTCAGTTTGTTAGATTTGTATGCTGACAAGACAAGAGAGAAAGATGGGAGGGAGGAAGGAGCAGGGAAGGAGAAAAGAAGGAAAAAATGGAAAGGAAAGAAAGATGGAAGGAAGAGGAAGGAAGGAGAATAACGAAAAAGGAAAGGAGGAAGATGGAAAGAAGGAGGGAAGGAAGGAATGAAAAGGAATGAAAAGGTAGGATGGAGGGAGGGAGGGAAGGAAAAAAGGAGAATAATGAAAAGGGAAAGGAGGAAAAGGAAGGAGAATAATGAAAAAGGAAAGGAGGAGAGAAGGAAAGAATGAAAAGGAAGGAAGGCAGGAAAAGATTTAAGGCCAAAGTTATCTATTTACCAAAATCAATTCGCCTCTGAAAGGCAGGAAACCACTCCTAGTCCAATTTTGGTCTCCTCGGGTCTTCTCTGTCAAGAGGAGGCTTTAAAAAAAGAGACACGGAGCGGGGGGGGGGGAACCTTTCTGAAATGCCTCCATGAGGACCAGAAACCTGCCTGGGCTTCTCTTCCCCCTTCCCCCTCCCTCCCCAGCCACCGCCCTGGGTGAGAAGGCAACTGCTGTGCGGAAAAGCTCAGGCCGCCTCCAGATGCTTTCGGTGGTGGTGCGGTGTGTGGTGTGTCAACACCGCCGGCTCGCGAGGGTGGGGCCCAGCCGGGCCAGCTGAAGGCCTGGGCGTTGTGTGCCCCCCCCCTCCCCGACTGCCCAGCCCCGATAATCAAGGGCAAACAAACCCTCTGCCAGTGTGGGAAAGTCCCTCTTGGAGAAGTAGGTAGCAGTGTGGAACATTTGCATTGTTTACCGCAGCGCAACCGAGCACGCAATGGCATGGATAGGGCCAGTTCGGCTCAGGCTGGCCCAGCTACTGACCGGCTGCAGAGGATTCGGGCCAGGCTCTCCTCCCCTGCCGGCGGCTTTGCCGAGCTAGAGGGAGATGGCACCGCTCCGACTGGGCATCAGTTCAGCCAGCCTAGGGCGGTGGGTGCCCTGAAACAACACCCCCCCTTTGGTTATATGGGGAGGTAGGATCAGAAGGAAGGGGGGGAAAGAAAGAGGGAGGGAGGGAGGATGGAAGGAAGGAACGAAGGAAAAGAGGGAAGGAGGGTGGATGGAAGGAAGGAACGAAGGAAAAGAGGGAAGGAGGGTGGATGGAAGGAAGGAACGAAGGAAAAGAGGGAAGGAGGGTGGATGGAAGGAAGGAACGAAGGAAAAGAGGGAAGGAGGGTGGATGGAAGGAAGGAACGAAGGAAAAGAGGGAAGGAGGGTGGATGGAAGGAAGGAACGAAGGAAAAGAGGGAAGGAGGGTGGATGGAAGGAAGGAACGAAGGAAAAGAGGGAAGGAGGGTGGATGGAAGGAAGGAACGAAGGAAAAGAGGGAAGGAGGGTGGATGGAAGGAAGGAACGAAGGAAAAGAGGGAAGGGAGCAAGGAAGGAAGGAAAAGAGCGAAAGAAACAATGGAAAGGAAGTAAGAGAAAGAAACAGAAGGAAGGCAGATAAAATCGGCAGTCATGTTGAAGGAAGGAAGGAAGGGAGAGAAAAGAAGAGAAATGAAAAGAAAAGGACAAACCAAGTGAGATAAAAAGGGAAGGGAAAGAAAAAGAGAGAAAGAAAAGAAAGAACTGACCAAAAGAAAAAATGACAGATGAAAGAAGGAAGGGAGGAGAAAGAAAGAAAAGGGGGAAACAGGAAGAGAAGATGGAGGAGAAAGAAAAAAGGAAGGAAGGAAGGACGGACAAAGACAAATCAAGCTACATAAAAAGTTAAAGGAGAAGGAAAAAGAAGGGAAGAGAAAAGGAAAGAAGGAAGGAAAGAAGGAAGAGAAGAAAAGAAAAGAAAAAAGAAAGACAAACCAAGTGAGATAAAGAGGGGAAGGAAAGGAAAGGGAAGGTAAAATAGAGAGAAAGTAAAGAAAGACCTGAGAGAAGGAGAGAATGGCAGATGAAAGGAAGAAGGAGAGAGAAAGAAAAGAGAGAGACAGGAAGGAAAGATGAAGAAATAAAAAGGAAGGGAGAGAAAGAAAGAAAAAGAAAGAAAGAAAGAAAACGTTTTGCTATTCCATCCACGGCTCCTGTAACCTCTAGTTCCTGCAGCTGTCCCGGCCTCTTCGCCTTTCCCACCAGTCAGAGGGCGGACCCCCTGCCCCATCTCAAGGTGGAGAAGATGTCACCCATCACGGGCACCCCTAATCCTCATCCTCATTTAATGAACCCATAATCCCTTGCGGGGCACAGCCTGGGTAACTGAACGGAGCTACCAGAATGTTTTACTGGCCCATCGCCTTTCCTGTTGCCGATGTGGAGTTTTGTTCAGCAGATACATTCTCAGGGACGGGACTGGAAGAACCTGGTTTGGGTCTCCGTTTCCCCCACAGCTTCTGGTTCGGGATAGGCACCGCACTCACCATGTCGTAAGGGTTTTGCTTGTTGCCGGGGGGCGCGAAGCGGGCGTGTGTCTGGTACGTGGGTACTCATTCATGGGGTGGTACGAATCCCGGCTGCTCAGCATGTCCATACTGCCCCGATGTTTCCGTCGACAGTAGAAGACAAGCTGCGATAGAGAGCGCAGGAGGAAAACAATTAATGAGGGGTCACACGCCTGGACTCTTTGAGAATAACTAAGAGTAGTCCTCGAATTACAACAGGTTTGTTTAGCGACCGTTTGAAGTTACAACGGCGCTGGGGGGAAAAAAGCAACGTACGACCGTTTTTCACATTACAACGTCTTTGCCGCGATCAAAATTCAGAGGTTTGACGGCCGATTCAGCCGCAGCATCCAGTGTTTGTGTGTGTGTGTGAGGAGGGGCCATGTGATCCCGTTTGCGACCTTCCGACAAGCCGAGTCAAGAAGGAAGCTCGTTTTGCTTAACGACCAGGAGGCCGACTTATCCGCTGCCAAACGTTCCCGCTAATTCTTTTCCGGTGGAAAAAAATATAGTATCTGAGCGACACATTTTCATGCCCGAACACCTTCATTTTTCACACATGTCAGCCGACGTGGCTGTGATTCGCTTAACGACGGGTCGTAAGGTGGGACGAAGCTCGCCGGAACCAATGTCTCGCTTAACCACAGACGCGATGGGCTCCGTTGTGATCGTATTTAGCGACCGAAGTTGCAAAGGCAGAGATTGAGGAACGTTTTTCAACACTTAGCGACCGTTGCTGGTGGGGGACCCCCGCACGCCCCCCACCCCACCCCCAAATCGGGACTCACCAGCCACAAAAGGGCGAGGAGGAGGACAAATACGAGGAAGCAGACCAGCACGAGAAGAGCTATGGCCCAGCCTGGGACCCCCTTATCCGTCGAGGAGGATGAGATGGGTCTGCTACTCACTGCAAAGAAGAACAGAACGACAACGACAATGAAATCAGGTTTGCGTGGAAACCGTGCAGGGAGACGGGGAGGAAGAACGAGACTGGTGGTGGTTTTTTGGAGCAACGCGATAACCTGCGGAAGTTGTGAATGGTCCAACACAGGAGGCTTTGAAGAAGAGATTGTTTGTCTGAAGTGGTATAGGACAGGGTTTCCTGCCTGAGCAGGGGTTGGACTAGATGACCTCCAAGGTCTCTTCCAACTCTGTTTATTCTGTTTTGTTCTGTTCTAATTCTATTCTATTCCATATTTTCTATTCCATTCCATTCTTCATTCCAATATTCTGTTCTGCTCCTATCCTATTCTATTCTTATTCTATTCTAATGTTCTATCCTATTTCTATTATTTCTGTCTATCATTTCCATTTTCAATTCCAATTCTAGTCCTGTCCTGTTCCATTCTGTCCTGTTCCATTCCGTTCTTATTCTATTTTATTCTATTTCTGTCTATTATTTCCATTCCCGTTTTCTATTCTATTCCATTCCGTTCTATTCTATTCTTATTCTTTTCTAATTTTCTATTATTCCTATGTCGATTATTTCTATTTCTATTATTATTCTGTTCTGTTTTATTATTTCCATTTTCTATTCCATTCCATTCTATTTTATTCTTATTCTTTTCTAATGTTCTATTCCTATTATTTCTATTTCTTATTCTGTTCTTTCTATTCTTATTCTATTCTAATGTTCTATTCTATTCCTATTATTTCTGTCTATTATTACTATTTTCCATTCCTGTCCTGTTCTGCCACTCCAAGGCCAACTTGTATATATATTTTTTAAATGGCCCATGCTATTCTTCTTTTTACAAACATTATTGTTACCTTTCACTTGGGTTATTCCAACCCTGCTGAGGATTCGGCAGCTTTTGTTACAAGTTGCTCCCGAACATCATTTTCTGGTTTCACCTCTGCTCCTTCGAAAAACAGTTCTGATTTCACTGCCACGGAACCCTGGCTGTTGGTTTAAAAGAAAAGAAAGTGAAGGAACTCTTGCTAACCAAAACATAGCTGGTTTTACATTGGGCTAAACAGCAGCTAAAATTGTATTTATTTATTATTTATTTATTTATTGGATTTGTATGCCGCCCCTCTCCAGAGACTCGGGGCGGCTAACAGCGACAATAAAACAGTGTACAATAGTAATTTGGTATTGATGATTAAAAATCCATTAATATAAAACCAAACATACATACAGACATACCATGCATAGAATTGTAAAGGCCTAGGGGAAAGAGCATCTCAATTCCCCATGCCTGGCGGCAGAGGTGGGTTTTAAGTTGTTTACGAAAGGCAAGGAGGGTGGGGGCAGTTCTAATCTCTGGGGGGAGTTGGTTCCAGAGGGCCGGGGCCGCCACAGAGAAGCTCTTCCCCTGGGTCCCGCCAGGCGACATTGCTTAGTTGACGGGACCCGGAGAAGACCCACTCTGTGGGACCTAACTGGTCGCTGGGATTCGTGCAGCAGAAGGCGGTCCCTGAGGTAATCTGGTCCGGTGCCATGAAGGGCTTTATAGGTCATAACCAACACTTTGAATTGTGACCGGAAACTGATCGGCAACCAATGCAGATTGCGGAGTGTTGGTGTAACATGGGCATATTTGGGAAAGCCCATGATTGCTCTCGCAGCTGCGTTCTGCACGATCTGAAGTTTCCGAACGTTTTTCAAAGGTAGCCCCATGTAGAGAGCGTTACAGTAGTCAAGCAATGTGCACACCAACGACAAAGTAAAGAGATCCCTACAGAGGAAAACGTAATTTTTTTAAAAAAAAAATTAGAATGTGCATAAATGGATAGACTAATACTTAAAGAAAAGGAAGAAAATGAATATTTTTAAACATGGGATTCATTTTATCAACGAAGAAGTTAAAAATATGGAAATATAAGATAAGGACTAAATAGATATGCAAATATTATTTATTTTATTTATTATTTAGATTTGTATGCCGCCCCTCTCCGCGAACTCGGGGCGGCTCACAACAAAAATATACACAATCGTACAAATCCAAATAGATTCAATAAATTTAAGTATTTAAAATAGTTTTTAAAAAAGAACCCCACTATATTAACAAACACACACCCAAACATACCATACATAAATTGTACATGCCCGGGAGAGGTGTTTCAGTTCCCCCATGCCTGACGACAAAGGTGGGTTTTAAGAACTTTACGGAAGGCAGGGAGAGTAGGGGCAGTTCTAATCTCCGGGGGGAGTTGGTTCCAGAGGGCCGGGGCCGCCACAGAGAAGGCTCTTCCCCTGGGGCCCGCCAACCGACATTGTTTAGTTGACGGGACCCGGAGGAAGCCCACTCTGTGGGACCTAATCGGTCGCTGGGATTCATGCGGCAGAAGGCGGTCTCGGAGAGATTCTGGTTATATTGTTATTATTGTTATATTAATATCAATTTAATGAATATTATTGTAAACATTAGGGTTTGTTTTTTTTTTTTTTTACAATTGCTTAGAAATGGAATGTTTATATGCAATAAAATAAAATGAACTTGGGGAAAGGGGGAAAAAAGAAAAGAAAGTTAAGAAATTCACGCCAATAAGCCCTTTACTCCAAATAGTTGACCGTAAGAATAGAACAAATACTTCACCAATTTTTTTTTAAAAAAATAAATAAACATGGATAGAGTAAACCAGTGTGCCCCCTCTCTCAACCACATCCTTTGATTTTTAAAAAAATAGCTTTTTTGTTCAGGATTTTACCAAAAGAGAATGCAATCTAAAAAGAAAACTGGAATCAAAGCAGTGAGGAAGCTCTCTCTCTCTCTCTCTCTTTCTTTCTTTCTTCTCCCCTCACCCCTTCCTTCCTTTTCACTTTCTTTCTTTCTCCTTCCTTCCTTCTTTCTTTCTTTTTTCTTACTTTCCTTTGTTTCCTCTTCCTTCCTTCCTTCCTTCTTTCTTTCTTTTTTCTTATTTTCCTTTGTTTCCTCTTTCTTTCTTTCTTTCCTTCCTTCCTTTCCTCATTCTTTCTTTCTCTTTCCTTCCTTCTTTCTTTTTTTACTTTTCTTTGTTTCCTCTTTCTTTCTTTCCTTCCTTCCTTCCTTTCCTCGTTCTTTCTTTCTCTTTCCTTCCTTCTTTGTTTTTTTACTTTTCTTTATTTCCTCTTTCTTTCTTTCTTTCCTTCCTTCCCTCGTTCTTTCTTTCTCTTTCCTTCCTTCTTTCCTTTTTTACTTTTCTTTGTTTCCTCTTTCTTTCTTTCTTTCCTTCCTTCTTTCTTTTTTTTTACTTTCCTTCCTTCTTTCTTTATTTTTTCTTCCTTTCCTTCCTTTCCTCCTTCCTTCCTTCCTTCCCTTCCTTCCTTCCTTTCTTTCTCTTCCTTCCTACCTTCTTTTTCCTTACAGGGAGCAGAGGGCTAATACATAACCAGAAAAATATCCCCCCCCCCGCCCACTTTATCTACTGATAGAGGAGTCAGAAAACCGTGTGAGAACAACCAAAATAAAACCCCACTGCAAAATTAAAAGCGGCAGGGCAACACAACAAAATTTGACGTGGTGCTAAAATGGATAGGCGTTGTTTTGTTGTCGTGGCTTTTGAAAAGGTACCATCAAGGCTCTCTCTGGTTAAAAAAAAAAAAGGAATCCAAAACCTGATTTGGGCAGCTGGTTTCATGGTATTTGGGCGTGCAAAACCTTGGAATTAACTGAACGACTCTAAGGGGGATTGTGTTGCTCGACTGCTCTGCAGCTGCCTTTGATCTGGAAATTCTGAATTTTGAGGGTTTCTGTTCAATTTTTTTTTCCATACCTGAACGAGACTATGTCAAAGCCTGTATAACCGAAATGGCACCCAGAACAGTTGTACGCTTCATTATACTGTGGGAAGAAAAAGAAAGAAGGAAGGAAGGAGAAAAAAGAAAGGAAGGGAGAAGGAACAAAGAAAGAAAGGATAGAAAGAAAGAAATAGAGAGAGGGTGGAAGGGAGGGAGGGGGGAAGGAGCGTGAGTGAGAGGAGAAGGAAGGAAGGAAGGAAAGGCAGGAAGGATAGAAAGAAAGAAAAAGAAAGAAGGAAGGAAGGAAGTAGAAGAAAGAAAGGAAGGAAGGGAGAAGGAACAAAGAAAGAAAGGATAGAAAGAAAGGAAGGAAGGATAGAAAGAAAAAGAAAGAAATAGAGAGAGGGAGGGAGGGGGAAGGAGCGTGAGTGAGAGGGGAAAGAAGGGAGGAAGGAAGGAAGGCAGGAAGGATAGAAAGAAAGAAAAAGAAAGAAATAGAGGGTGGAAGGGAGGGAGGGGGGAAGGAGCATGAGTGAGCAGGGAAGGAAGGAAGGGAAAGAGGGAAGGAAGGAAGGAAGGAAGGAAGGAAGGAAGGAAGGAAGGAAGGAAGGAAGGAAAGGAATTGGATTAGAAACATTTTGTCTTGGCATTCAAAATATAACTGCTTTGCTAATTTCCCACCAGTTTTAAATGATGATTTAGTGTTTCTTGCCAACTTTAAGATGTGTGGCTGTCAATTCCCATGAATTGAGTTGAGAATAGATTACGTGTCGAAATCCCCACCTCTTAAAATTGCCAACTTTTGAGAGATACCAATTTAGATTATTTCTCTCTCATCCTTTCTGATGCCTTATGCTGTGACTGGCGTTAACACAGGCGAAAAATGCGTGAGGGCCATTTGCAGCCCTTCACTGCTGGTGGACTACAACTCCCAGAATTCCCCAGCTGGGCTCCGCCCACCCTCGTTTAAAATTAGGGCCCTTCCACCGACCAACCGGAAAAGACGACGCCATCTTTTATGAGGTTTTGGCAAAACAATATCGGGTTCCTACTGGTATGAGTAAGAATAGCGTGCCAGTAGCGCACCAGTAATGGCGGAATCGAGAATCCAAACATGGCAACTTTTAAGACTGGGATGGGTAGGGAGGACTTCAACTCCCAGAATTCCATTTAGTGCGATGTCGGGTGAAGCCTGGCTGGGGAATTCTGGCAGTTGAAGTCCACCGGTCTGAAAAGTTTCTCCCTGAGGAAAACCATAACTACCAAGGCTGATTTAGAAATGGCGGTTTCCCTTTTCAGCCGAACGAAATTCTGGAACATTCCAAACACCTCACAAAATGGCCGTCGTCGTTCTTCTCCCCTTGCTGCGTTTGGCGGGGGGGGGGCATAATTTTAAACGAGCCTTTTAGAGAAAGGGTAGGTGGGCTTTCCATAGCTGGATTGAAAATCGACCACGTCCTGGCTGGTCGCAAAATGAACCCCTCCTCGACACCTCCCGCCCAAAAGTCACTGTGTAGAAATCATCCGACTGACACTCGGGGATTTACTGCCCCTTACAATACTCACCAGCGTTCCGATGGCTGATTTCAGGGACTTATAATACGGGGTGTCTTTGTCCTCTAAGCTGGAATTGTACTGTTTATTACTGATGTGGTAGTCGACGTAATAAGTGGTTTTAGCCTTTGTTGTACTGGGCAAAGTGGAAGTCGATGGTGATGAAGTTGACGTTCTTGTGCTGGAGGTCAAGTGAGAGGTTGACGGTTTGGTCTCCGGTGTGGCGTCTGGGGCTGTCACTTTGGTTGTAGATGAAGGGCTGGATGTAGGTCCGCGTGTTGATGTTTTCTGCATTGTGATGTGTGGGGTTGTCACTTTGGTTGTAGGTGAACGGCTGGGTGTAGGTGAGGCTGTTGATGTGTTCTGCGTTGTGATGTGTGGGGTTGTCATTTTGGTTGTAGATGAACGGCTGGGTGTAGGTGTGACTGTTGATGTGTTCTGCATTGTGATGTGTGGGGTTGTCATTTTGGTTATAGATGAATGGCTGGGTGTAGGTGTGACTGTTGATGTGTTCCGCGTTGTGATGTGTGGGGCTGTCATTTTGGTTGTAGGTGAACGGCTGGGTGTAGGTGTGACTGTTGATGTGTTCCGCGTGATGATGTGTGGGGTTGTCATTTTGGTTGTAGGTGAACGGCTGGGTGTAGGTGCGACTGTTGATGTGTTCCGCGTGGTGAGTGGGGTTGTCATTTTGGTTGGAGACGAATAGCTGGGTGTAGGTGCGAGTGTTGATGTGTTCTGTGGTGTAGTGTGTGGGGTTGTCATTTTGGTTGGAGGTGAATGGGTGGATGCAGGTGTGGGTGTTGACGGGGTCTCTGTTGTGGAGTGTGAGGTTGTAGGTGAATGGCTGGATGAAGGTGCGGGTGTTGACAGGGTTTCCATTGTGGAGTGTGAGGTTGTAGGTGAATGGCTGGATGAAGGTGCGGGTGTTGACAGGGTGTCTGTTGTGGAGTGTGAGGTTGTAGGTGAATGGCTGGATGAAGGTGCGGGTGTTGACAGGGTCTCCGTTGTGGAGTGTGAGGTTGTAGGTGAATGGCTGGATGAAGGTGCGGGTGTTGACAGGGTCTCCGTTGTGGAGTGTGAGGTTGTAGGTGAATGGCTGGATGAAGGTGCGGGTGTTGACAGGGTCTCCGTTGTGGAGTGTGAGGTTGTAGGTGAATGGCTGGATGAAGGTGCGGGTGTTGACAGGGTCTCTGTTGTGGAGTGTGAGGCTGTAGGTGAATGGCTGGATGAAGGTGCGGGTGTTGACAGGGTCTCAGTTGTGGAGTGTGAGGTTGTAGGTGAATGGCTGGATGAAGGTGCGGGTGTTGACAGGGTCTCCGTTGTGGAGTGTGAGGTTGTAGGTGAATGGCTGGATGAAGGTGCGGGTGTTGACAGGGTCTCCGTTGTGGAGTGTGAGGTTGTAGGTGAATGGCTGGATGAAGGTGAGGGTGTTGACAGGGTCTCCGTTGTGGAGTGTGAGGTTGTAGGTGAATGGCTGGATGAAGGTGCGGGTGTTGACAGGGTCTCCGTTGTGGAGTGTGAGGTTGTAGGTGAATGGCTGGATGAAGGTGCGGGTGTTGACAGGGTCTCCGTTGTGGAGTGTGAGGTTGTAGGTGAATGGCTGGATGAAGGTGCGGGTGTTGACAGGGTCTCCGTTGTGGAGTGTGAGGTTGTAGGTGAATGGCTGGATGAAGGTGCGGGTGTTGACAGGGTCTCCGTTGTGGAGTGTGAGGCTGTAGGTGAATGGCTGGATGAAGGTGCGGGTGTTGACAGGGTCTCCGTTGTGGAGTGTGAGGTTGTAGGTGAATGGCTGGATGAAGGTGCGGGTGTTGACAGGGTCTCCGTTGTGGAGTGTGAGGTTGTAGGTGAATGGCTGGATGAAGGTGCGGGTGTTGACAGGGTCTCCGTTGTGGAGTGTGAGGTTGTAGGTGAATGGCTGGATGAAGGTGCGGGTGTTGACAGGGTCTCCGTTGTGGAGTGTGAGGTTGTAGGTGAATGGCTGGATGAAGGTGCGGGTGTTGACAGGGTCTCCGTTGTGGAGTGTGAGGTTGTAGGGGAATGGCTGGATTTAGGTGCGGGTTTTGATAGGGTCTCCGTTGTCGAGTGTGTGGTTATCACTTTGGGTGTAGATGAAAAGTTGGTTTCTGCCCCAGATGAAACTATAAAGATAAATATTAGTCATCTGTCAGAAATGCCTTACCATTCATAGAGGAAGTATTTCCTTTTATTTCAAACCACGCGGAGGCAAGTCCTCCACATTGGACCACATCAGACCCCAACATTTCTGTTGCTAAGCGAGATAATCGTTAAGTCAACTTTCCCCCTTTCTATGACTTTTCTTGCCCCATGTGTTAAGTGAATCACTGCCGTTGTTAAGTTAGTAACTTGGTCGTTAAGTGAATCTGGATTTCCTGTAGCCACTTGGCAAAAGGGGATCACGAGTCATAAATATGAGACCGTGGTCCAGCTTCTAAAGGTAAAACACGGGGACGCTGTGCGGAAAAACGGTCATACATCGCGTTTCTCAGTGACATGGTGACTTCAAATTATCACTCAGTGAACGGTTCTAAATCGAGAACTGCAGTATATGGATATATCGGGTGGGTTCGTCCTGATTCGCCCCGAACGGATAGCGACCCACTGGTGACATCACAATGATGTCACCGAACTGGATCGGTCGGTGACGGTCCATGGGCGGCGCCATCATTATTTTGTATTTTTTTTAATTGAATTTTTTTTCTGGTTATTTTTCCTTCTGCACATGCGCAGAAGCCGAGTTTCTGGCACTGCGCCTGCCCCGCCAGCTTGTTTTTGGCTTGGGGGGGGGCTGTTTTTGCTTGGTTTGGTTTCTGTGCAAAAAGCAGCCCGACCCAAACAGGGCCGGGCTGGCTGTAGTTGGGCTGCCCAACCCGACGAGCAGGCAAATAGGATGGTGGGCAGGGAGGAGGCCTAGCCGGAGCCACCGTCAACTGGAGCCACAGTTCGTTGCAGGCCTGGGATTCAACATGCGGCGGTTTTGCTTTCACGATTGTGAGGCGATTAACAACTTCTTGCACTCGGCGAGAATTTTTTCTCTACTGTGTAATGGTTGCTCCGAGGAACAAAACTTCCACCTCCCCGAATCCTAGGCCCGCAGCCTCCTAATCCTACCAGCCCACTGGGTAGGAGAAAAAGCGAAGATTCTCCATGCTTCAAAAGGAACTTCCAGGCTGGGCAAAACATCGTCCTCTGAGAACAGCCGCTTGGTGAGAAACCTCCCCGTTTATTTATTCATTTGTTTACTTATTTATTGCATTTTTATGCCTCCCCTCTCCAAAGACTCGAGGCGGCTTACAACATTAAAAAAACAATAAATTTCAATAAAATCAATCCAATTAAGTTAAAATGACAATCTAAAATCCCTCATTAAGTTAATCAATCACACCCATTCAGACGAGAATCATACAATCGTTCATTGGCCAGGGCTAAGAACCAATTAGCCCAAAGCTGACGACATAAATGAGTATTAAGACTCTTGCGAAAGGCGAGGAGGGTGGGGGCAGTGCGAATCTCCAAGGGGGAGCTGATTCCAGAGTGCCAGGGCCACCACAGAGAAGGCCCTTCCCATAGGCCCCGCCAAGCAACATTGTCTGGTTGACGGGACTTGAGGAAGACTGACTCTGTGGGACATAACCGGTCGTTGGGATTCGTGCAACAGGAGGCAGTCCCGCAATTAATCTTGTAGGAAGACGGATCACAGTGCCCCGAGGTATTTTTTCCCTGGGAATAGGCAAAGGGGCACCGGCAGACCAAGAAAGATGTCCCCGGCAATTTTAGGAAGGTTGTCTGGGTGTATCCAGAGGAAGCCTGTCGTGCGAAGTCTTCCTGCAATGCCGATTCAAGTCCCGCCGAAACTCTGCTTAAAAGCGGCGAGAGACTGAACTGTTGCCCTGATCCCCTACTCCCAGCCTCGTTTCCTGTGCCAAGTTCAGTCCGAGCCAGTCACCACCATAGTTCCCTCTAAGCTGAGCAGTGAGCAATCGCTCACTTAAAAATCATCATCAACTCAGAGTTTTCCAAACCTGCCCAGAAGCCGAGAGGGAACGAGTGAGAGGGAAAGCGAGAGAGAGGAAGAGAGAGAAACAGATAGAAAAAAGAGAGGGGGGAAAAGAGAAAGAAAAAGAATGGGAGTAAGGAAGAGAGAAAGAAAATCAAAATCTAGTTTGAAACTAGCTCAGCTATTTAAGTGGCATTTTGATATTGATAGAGTTGCCCTATTATGAGCTCACTGTTATAGACACACAGTACAGTATTTTATTTTGAAATTCTCTGGAGGCAAAACAGGGTGGGTTTTTTATTTGTTTGTTTGTTTGTTTGTTTATTATTTCTGTGCCGCCCAGTCCAGAAGGGACTGCCGCTCAGACACTATACTTTTCCGCCCCCCCCCCCAAAAAAAAATTAGAGGGAACACTGGTCACCATCCGGACCGACAATCCCACACATGCGCAGAAGCCAAAAAATCACCGAAATCTCTTTCACACGTACTTCCCCTCACAAGATTTTGCACAACGCAAAAAGCAATTGCGCAATCTGGCGGGCCGCTACCGATGCGCAGTCCGCTACCGCGCCGCTGGTGACCCACTACGGCCGTGGACATGAGTGACGTCAAATTGCTCACGCCCATTCAGTCACGGGGCCCTCAAACCACGCCTACAAAATAAGCCACACCCACAGAGCAGGAAAAAAAAGATTGGAACCCATTCCTGGTATTTATCTGTCCGTTGAGTGCTTTTATTTTTTTTTAGAGTTTTTCTTAGACGGGAAAGGACAGAGTTCACACAGGCTGCTATTGTGAGTAACTTCCTCCTTGGTTACGCCACCGCCTGCATTTTCTAGTTTCTCCGACTTTCACACCAGTTCAAAGCAGCCAGATTGATCACAGCTGCCAAACTCGGCACGCCTTTCCCCGACCGAAACAAATCCAGAAATAAATTTCCCCTCCCCTGTTTTTCGGTGCTTAGAAAGTCCTTAACCCATTCAGCGGCTGTTGGAAATTACCACGGCGCTGGGGGCAACCGGTTCGTATTTATGACGGTCACAGCGTCCCGTGTGTTGTGTATTGTGTGTGTGTGTTTGAGTGTCACGCGATCCCCTTTTGCAACCCCCTGACCAGCCAAATCTACGAGGAAAGACAGATTCGCCGAACGGCGATGTTATTAAATAAACACAGTGATTCGCTTAACGACGGTGGCCCGAGAAGTTGTAAAACGGGGCATTGAATAAACGTCCTGCTTAGCAACGGGAATTGGCCGTAAGTCGAAGACTCCCTGTCTAGGTGATTTATAGAGATGATTCGCCGGTAGTCCTCGATTTACAAGAGCTCATTTAGCGACGGCAGATCTGGAAAACACCAGAAGTCTATTTTTTTAATTTTTTAAAAAATTGATTGATTCAATTTTTATTCTGCGTTTATGACTCGTGAGATAGGGAGACGATAAGCGTCTTCTTAAAGCTCGCAACAGACTTCTTAAAACTTAAAAATTCCCATAAGGACATAGAGCTAAACACAGAGACATAGAGCTAAATTAGTAGAGCACAGTAGAGTTTTCCGATATGGAAAACTACAAATTGTGTAGAATTATATATAAAACCCAATAAGGAAAGGGAGAGAGCGCAAGAGATCTCTCTAATTTTTAACCCTGTATATATTTCTGTTTCTTTTTGGATTATGTACTTGAATTTGCAGTTCCTAATAAAATATAATTTTTTAAAAAAAACGTTCCCAACAAACTTTTGAACTGACTCAAGATCCCCTGAGTAATTTTTACACCCCTGGAGTAGAAATATCGAACTATCCACAAATTATTATTATTATTATTATTATTATTATTTATTTATTTATTTTGTCCAATTCACAATACATATTGAAGAGGATAGACATGAAGTATTATATATAAAGAAAAGATATAAAAGTAGAGAAGATATATGAAAGGAAGAAAAGATATATGAGATATGAGATAAGGACAGATAAGGAGATAATTGGACAGGGGACGAAAGGCACACTAGTCCACTTACGTACGCCCCTTACTGACCTCTTAGGAACCTGGAGAGGTCAATCGTGGAGAGTCTAAGGGAGAAATGTTGGGGGTTAGGGGTTGACACTACTGAGTCCGGTAATGCGTTCCACGCTTCGACAAGTCATATTTTTTACAGTCAAGCTTGGAGCGATTAATATTAAGTATGAATCTGTTGCGTGCTCTTGTGTTGTTGCGGTTGAAGCTGAAGTAGTCATTGACAGGCAGGACGTTGCAGCATATGATCTTGTGGGCAATACTTAGATCGTGTTTTAGGCGACGTAGTTCTAAGCTTTCTAGACCTAGGATTGATAGTCTGCTTTCGTAGGGCATTCTGTTTCGAGTGGAGGAGCGAAAGGCTTCTTCTGGTGAAGTATCTTTGGACATTTTCTAGGGTGTTGATGTCCGAGATGTGGTCTGGGTTCCAGACAGATGAGCTGTATTCAAGGATGGGTCTGGCAAAAGTTTTGTAGGCTCTGGTGAGTAGCGTGAGATTGCCTGAGCAGAAGCTGTGTAGGATCAGGTTAACAACTCTAGAAGCCTTTCTGGCGATATTGTTGCAGTGGGCTTTAGCACTTAGGTCATTTGGGTTTGGGTTGGCTATGAGATTTTGTTTATTCAGTTTATATATGAGGTTTGGATTCTTTTTGCCGATGTGGAGGGTATTATGAGGAAGAATGTGGTCTCTTAATTTGGGCGTATCCTCTGTTAGATGCCCCGGCAAAGAAAATTCTTAATAAATCAATAGGGATTGTTTTCCAAGCAGGGGGTCAGACTAGAAGACCTCCAAGGTCCCTTCCAACTCTGTTATTCTATATTCTGAACAGAGGGTCAGACTAGAACAGTGTTTTTCAACCAGTGTGCCGTGGCACACTATTGTGCCGCGAGACATGGTCAGGTGTGCCGCGAAGCTCAGAGAGAGAAAGAAAGAAAGAGAGAGAAAGAGAGAAAGAAAGAGCAAGAGAGAGAGAGAGAAAGCAAGAGAGAGAGAAAGAAAACAAGAGAGAAAGCAAGCAAGAGAAAGAAAGAAAGAGAGAGAAAGAGAACAAGAGAGAAAGAAAGCAAGAGAGAGAAAGAGAGAGAAAGAAAGAGAGGGAGGGAAGGAGAGAGAGAGAGAAAGACAGAGGGAGGTAGGGAGGGAGAGAGAAAGAGAGCAAAAAAGAAGAGAGAAGGAAGAGAGAAAGAAGGAGGGACGGAGAGAGAAAAAAAGAGGGAGAGAAAGAGGGAGAGAGAAATAGAGCGAAAGGGAGGAAGAGAGAGAATTCTTTTGTCCAAACTTTTTTTAGCCGCCCCCCCCCCCCTGCCCAATGTGCCCCATGGTTTTGTAAATGTAAAAAATGTGTCGCGGCTCAAAAAAAGGTTGAAAATCGCTGGACTAGAAGATCTCCAAAGTCTCTTCCAACTCTGTTATTCTATATTCTGAGCAGGGGGGGGGTCAGACTAGAAGACCTCTAAGGTCCCTTTTCAACTCTTGTCATTCTGCATTCTGCGTTACAGGGTCAGGCTAGAACAGTGGTTTTCAACCTTTTTTGAGCCACGGCACATTTTTTACATTTACAAAACCATGGGGCACATTGAGGGGGGGGGGGCGGCTAAAAAAAGTTTGGACAAAAAAATCTCTCTTCCTTTCGCTCTATTTCTCTCTCCCTCTTTTTTTCTCTCCATCCCTCTTTCTTTCTCTCTTCCTTCTTTCCTCTTCTTTGCTCTCTTTCTCTCCCTCCCTCCCTCCCTCTATGTCTTTCTCTCTCCCACCTTCCCTCCCTCTCTCTTTCTTTCTCTCTCTCTCTCTCTCTCTTTCTCTCTCTTGCTTGCTTTCTCTCTTGTTTTCTTTCTCTCTCTCTTGCTCTTTCTTTCTTTCTCTCTCTTTCTTTCTTTCTCTTGTTTTCTTTCTCTCTCTGAGCTTCGCGGCACACCTGACCATGTCTCACGGCACACTAGTGTGCCACGGCACACTGGTTGAAAAACACTGGGCTAGAAGACCACCGGGGTCCCCTTCGACCCCGTTATTCTGTACCCTCTCCTATTCAATCATTAACCCAGGTCAGAGCAAGAGGCTTTGTACAACACCTACTCGTTGGTGCCCATCTCAAAGAAATGGAAATAAGAAGCAAAATTTGGACTCCCGGGCAGCTGAACTATGTCTCTTTGGCTTTCATCTGTAATTTGCGGGGTGGTATCACCCTGTACCCGGGAACTTAGATAAAAGGGAATAAAATGTGTGGGAAGACAGACGGTTCTTGATTCCGCCTCCCTGGGAAAAAATAATTACCTGGCAGAATTCCACCGCAGAAATGGTACGTTCCTAACAAAGTTGGGAAGGGGCCTTGAAGGTCATCTAGTCCAGCCATCTGCCCACTCCAATATAAGGAAGCTCGGCGTATTTCCTTCCTCCTCAAATCTGCTTTATTCCCACCCTCCAAAACCATAATTTCTCCGCCCGGGCCTCTTAAATGTCTCCCCGCGTTGATCCCAAAACAATTTTTAAAAATAATAATCCATTTTTAAGACAATAATTCAGATTATTCCCGATTTAATGACCATCCCAAGTGACCATGCTGAAAAGGTTTTCTCAGATTTAATGACCGTGGTTGCATGAACCAAAATAATAATAATAATTACTATTACTATTATTATTACTATTATTATTATTAATTAGATTTGTAATTAGTTTCTTCAAAAACTCGAGGTGGCTCACAAGATAATAATAATAATAATAATAATAATAATAATAATAATAATAATAATAATTTATTAGATTTGTATGCCACCCCTCTCTGAAAACTCGGAAATACAATACAAACAACACAACAACAAATCTATTCAATTAAAAACTTACAAACTAAAATCCCAATATATTAATATCAGTCAGCCACTTTATTCACAACCACACATTTCATTTAGTAAACGGGAGGAGGGGGGCATGATCTCATTGCCCCATGCCTGGTGACATAAGTGAGTCTTAAGACTCTTGCAGAAGGCGAGGAGGGTGGGAACAGTGTGAATCTCCAGGAGGGAGCTGATTCCAGAGGGCCGGGGCCACCACCGAGAAGGCTCTTCCCCTTGGCCACGTCAAGCGACATTGTCTGGCTGATGGCACCCGGAGAAGGCCAATTCTGTGGGACCGAATCAGACATTGGAACAACCAACTCATTTTTATGACGGTCGGGGTGTCTGCCGATTCACTTAACGACCAAGCGATCCACTTCACAAACGCAACATTCCCTTCATCGCGGCATCAAATTGGGCGGAATAACCCGTTGGGGTGGAAAAACATTTCCCTCATTGGCTGAAAATAATTGGGGCGCCCTTGGGGTTGCAAATCGAGGACTGCGCAGTCGCAAAGGCAGGAAACCCCCTCTCTAGAACAAGTCGCAACTTCACGACATGGCAAAATTTCTCCGGGGAAAAAAAATTGGAAAACCAGAGAGAGAGAGAGAGAGAAATCTCTTCCCAAAGAATTGGCAAAGCTCTTGCCATCTTTTAATTTAATTTGGCACTGGCATCCTTCGGTCTGGAAAGACCAAGTTCGGGTTTTGCCCCGTGTAATATTTTGTAATATATATGTAACATGTTTTTGCTGAATTTTTAAAATTAAGGGAGACTAGGATAGCACTATTTCGGCCTTGTTCTGGCCTCATCAGCTAGCCATACCCTTACTGGGATTTGATCTGGCAGCTTCTGCCTTGTAAGGCAGAGAGTTAACCTCTAGGCCACCAGATCTGATCCCTTCAGCTTTGTACCAGGGAGGCTAATGTATATATATATATATTGAACAACTGAAAACGTTGGTGTTTTATCCGTTTGTAAGCCGCCCAGTGAGAGTCCTTGTGGAATTGGGCAGGACATTAATAAATAATTAAATTAATCAATAATCAATAATAATAATAATTAAATTAATAAATAATCAATACAAGAAATAAACTAGGGGTGTCATGTAGCCGGAAAGCTTTTAAAGTTTGTCTAAAAAGGAAAAGTGGAGAGACCTTCATCCAAGAATTCAACGTTTTTCACGGAAAGAAAGGATATTTTCCAAAGCTGTGCGAAAATGGGGCCCACTTCCCAATTTTTTACTTCCCCCCCCTCAAAAAAAAACACCCGACTTCCTGGTTTTGAAATCAGCCCCCACCTTGCGGTGGCAAAAATCTTCTTTTTGGGGGGGTATAAATTCTCTATTTTTTTTCCTCCACCCCTTACCGAAATACAAATTCACGCGCCTTCAGATTGCAACACAATACAATATAGTATCAGTTGTCAAACTCTTCATCAAAATTCTTAACCGTTTATCTATTACATCATTGGTCTTGCACTAACCCCTTTTCTAATTTTGTCGTCCGGATTTCAAAGATTGTTTTCTGTTGTCATGGGGGTTCAAGATGCTCTCCCCTTCGGAGAGGGGCGTCATTCAAGCCTAATAAATTATTATTATTATTAGCTATGATAATTTCTCTTGGCTATTTGCTTTTTTTCTACTAAAACCATGCCCTAGCGCTTCAGCCCATTTATTATTATTATTATTATTATTATTATTATTATTATTATTATTTATCAGATTTGTATGCCGCCCGTCTCCGTAGACTCGGGGCAGCTCACAACAACAATAAAACAACGTATAACAAATCTAATAATTTATAATCACCAAAAAGCCCTTATTAAAAAGCAAAAAAACACAGACACAAACATACCATGCATAAACTGTATATGCCCGGGGGAGATGTCTCAATTCCCCCAAGCCTGACGGCAGAAGTGGGTTTTAACAAGTTTACGAAAGGCAAGGAGGGTGGTGGCAATTCTAACCTCCGGGGAGAGCTGGTTCCAGAGGGCCGGGGCCGCCACAAAGAAGGCTCTTCCCCTGGGTCCCGCCAAACGACATTGTTTAGTCGACGGGACCCAGAGAAGGCCAACTCTGTGGGTCCTAACCGGTTGCTGAAATTCTTACTTGTCTCATTCATGTTTTTTTAAACCCTCGTTTTAATATAACTGCCCTTTAGGAGGAAAATTCCAAATCAAACAAACAAGGGGAGAAAAAGATATCGGTTCATATCATGCCTTAAATCTAATTATCTAAATGCACCCATCTGGAACTATTCCCACGCTGGGATCCAGAAAGGGTTGAATTTTCAATCGAGCGGAACAGAAGAAGAAATATAATCGAGCAGAAAATAATAATAATAATAATAATAATAAAGACATTTTTAAAAAGACAGCAGGGGAGAAGGGATCTAGTATTGTCCCAAATCTGCTTTCCAGGTTAGGGGAAAGGGAATCGGCTCCTCTCGACGGACCCTCCCTCTAATTCCTTTCCCCAAGCCCACTCACCTGTCAGGATCAAGCCCGGGATTACCAGAAAGAGAATCCGAGAATCCATGATCCAGTTGCTAGAGGGATCGAGCGATCTTCCTGGGGAAAAGAGCCCGGCTCTACGGTTCAGGGCTACTTTTAAAGAAGACGGTTGGGAGGGCGAGGTATATAAGAGAGGCACCTGAGCCCAGGTAAGCGGCAGGCCACACCCTCGGGGGCCGGTCCAGGGAAGGAGATCTGACTCCTCTAGAAATTGGCATGACTTCTGAATTTTGACCCATCGGCTATCTTTGTGGTTTGGCCCGCCCGAATTTCTGCGTTTGTCTAACTTTGGGGCAGTGGGATGTATCAAATCTGGAGAAGGAAGCCGAAAAATTAATTTTTATTTTATTTATTTATCCATTTGTTTTGTCCAGTATGTATTGGTGGTATACAAAGATATAATAATAATAATTATTTATTATTATTATTATTTACTAGATTTGTATGCCGTCCCTCTCCGAAGACTCGGAGCAGCTATTTAATATTTATATCTAATATCACCGAAACATAGAAGATGGATGGCAGAAAAAGACCTCATGGTCCATCTAGTCTGCCCTTATACTATTTCCTGTATTTTATCTTAGGATGGATCTATGTTTATCCCGAGTCTACGGAGAGGGGCGGCATACAAATCCAATAAATAAATAAAATAAATAAATGTTTAAATTCAGTGACTGTGGATTGACCAACCACGTCTGCTGGAAGTTTGTTCCAAGCATCGATTCCTCTTTCAGTCAAATATTATTTTTCTCACGTTGCTTCTGATCTTTCCCCCAACTGACCTCAGATGGTGGCCCCTTGTTCTTGTGTTCACTTTCCTATTAAAAACACTTCCCTCCTGGACCTTATTTAACCCTTTAACATATTTAAATGTTTCGATCATGTCCCCCCTTTTCCTTCTGTCCTCCAGACTATACAGATGGAGTTCATGAAGTCTTTCCTGATACGTTTTATGCTTAAGACCTTCCACCATTCTTGTAGCCCGTCTTTGGACCTGTTCAATTTGATCCATATCTTTTTGTAGTTAAGGTCTCCAGAACTGGACACAGTTATATACATGATACTAGTAAGAGAGAAACATTTGGACAGGGGTCGGAAGGCACTCTGGTGCACTTATGCACGCCCCTTACTGACCTCTTAGAGAATCGGGAGAGGTCAACAGTGGACAGTCTCAGGGTAAAGTTTTGGGGGTTAGTTGACGATACTACAGAGTCAGGTAGTGAGTTCCATGTATCAACTACTCAGTTACTAAACTTGTATTTCTTGCAGTCGAGTTTGGAGCAGTTTACTTTGAGTTTGCATCCGTTGTGTCCTTGTGTGTTGTTGTGGTTGAATTCTGGGAGTCCTCGGCTTACGACCGAAGCCCGGGACCAATACGGTGAGTCCTCAAGCTGACGACCGAAGGCCACGTCCGTCGCTAAGCAAAGCAGCTCTTCACTCGGTCCTGCTTGAGTTTGAAAATGCCGAGGAAATCCCTGCAGCGGATCGTGCCGTCGTTAAATGGACCGCAGGGTCCTTAACTGGAGCCGGCTTCCCTTGTGAATGCCACTGGTCGGACGCTGGCTGGGAATTTGGCAAACGGTGGACACATAAACCTGTGGCTGTAGTAGATCTATCAGTGGCCACATGGGCGCAAAGCAGGATTATGGGATTGTGGGGAAGTGCGAGAACCGGTCGTTAGATGTTTTATTCGGTGCCCTTGTAGCATTAAATGGTCACTAAATGAACTATTGAAGGTCAAGAGCTACAGACGGTCCTCACATTATTGATCTCAAAGCCGTTAAGTGAGTTTGAGCCCAGTTTACAAACCGTTCTTGCCAAACATTAAGCAAACCATTGCAGATGTTAAGTTAGCAACACCGTTGTTAAGTGAATCAGGAAGGCAGGGAGGAAGGAAGGAAAGAAGAAGGGAAGGAAGGAAAGGAAAAGAGATGGAAGAAATGGAGAGAGGGAGGGAAAGAAGGAAGGAAAAGAGGGAAGAAAGGAAGGGAGAGGGAGAAAGAGGGAGAGAAGAGAGGGATGGAGGGAAAAAGAAGGAAGGAAGAAAAGGAAAAGAGATGGAAGAAAAGGAGGGAGAGAAGGAAGGAAAGAAAGAAGGAAAGAAGGAAAAGATGGAAGAAAATGAGGGAAGGAAGGAAGGGATAGGAAAAGAAATGGAAGAAAGGGAGGGAGGGAGGGAAAGAAGGAAGGAAAGAAAGAAGGAAAAAAGGGAAGAAAGGAAGGCAGAGGGAGAAAGAGGGAGGGAGAGAAGAGAGGGATGGAGGGAAAAAGAAGGAAGGAAGAAAAGGAAAAGAGATGGAAGAAAAGGAGGGAGAGAAGGAAGGAAAGAAAGAAGGAAGGAAGGATGGAAAGAAGGAAAAGATGGAAGAAAATGAGGGAAAGAAGGAAGGGATAGGAAAAGAAATGGAAGAAAGGGAGGGAGGAGAAAGAGGGAGGGAGAAAGAGAAGGATGGAAGCAAAAGAGGAAGGAAGGAGAGAAGGAGGGAAAGAGAAGAGAGGGAGGGAAGAAAGCAGGAAGGAAGAAAAAGAAAAGAGATGGAAGAAAGAAAGGGAGGGAGGAGAAAGAGGGAGGGAAAAAGGAAGGAAGGAAAAGAAGGGAGGGAGGAAAGAAGGAAGGAATAAAAGAAGGGAAAGACAGAAGGAAGGAAGGGAAAGAGAAGACTTGGTTTGTCAAAAGGACTTTGCAACCGTCATAAGTACATGCCAGTTTCTAAGCTTCTGAATTTCAATCCCACGACCACTGCCAACAGTCGCAAGTGCGAAAAATGCTCCCGACCCCCTTTTGTTGAAGTAGTGTTGGAGCTTCAACCGGGCACTAAGCGAACGGCTGTAAGTGGAGGACCGTGTATTTCTGAACAAGATCACAATCAAACCTGGAGAGGGATCCAGCCAAGAAGCCTTGAGGGGGAACCTGCCCGTCGTATTTCCGAGGACCGATTCCCGCCGGCGAAAGAGCTCCGCTTGGCTTTTCAACCGGTCAGTTTGGTTCATAGAGCCAATTACGGTTAACCGGGGGGGGGGGGGGGTGAGAAACCCCGGACACAATTGCAAAGAACTTTAATGGGCACTTAATGTGAATTTAACGAGAGGCACTTTGCAAATTCCCTTTTGCAAATTGACTCCCGAAAGCACAGGGTGTGTCCCTCTCTCTCTCTCTCTCTCTCTCTCCTTCGCTAAGTTGCTAGTCCTCAAGGCCTGGGAAGAAAAAACGGGGCCTTGCGGTTGGGGGGCTCCAAAGCGTGCGTTTCAAAGAAAGCCATTTCCTCCGAGCGGGGGGGGGGGGGCAGGTTAAAAAAGGTCAAGACAACGAAACTTTAATATATATATATTTTTAAAAAATTTTTAAAAAATAAAACCTGACTCCAGAGAAAGGCCACAAGATTGGAAACCCCTGGAATTGAACCTGCCTGCAATTCTTTGGACCCAACCCAGCAGAGGACAAGGATCCGTCTGAAAGGTCTGAAGAACCAGACGGTCATAAAACCTTCGTAAGAGGGATGGGTTGACGTTCCCGTGGAAGAAAACGGAATTTCCCAAGTTATAAAAGGCGAAAGGGAGCTGGCCAAATGCAGGCTGGTAGGAATAGAGAGCAGAAAGCAGAAGAAGGTAGATTGGAGGAGATAATTCCTCCCTCCATCCATCCATCAATCTTCCCTTTCCCTTCCATCTTCCCTCCCTCCCTTCCTCCACCCTCTACCCATCCTTTTCTTTCCTCCTTCCCTTTTATATATATATTTATTTATTTATTTATTTATCTATTTATTTATTTATTATTTGGATTTGTATGCCGCCCCTCTCCGAAGACTCGGGGCGGCTCACAACAAGTGAAAAAACAATCCAATACATAATCCAATTAATTAAAATATTATAAATTTAAGAAAACCCCCTATACTAAGATACACACACACAAGCATACCATGTATAAATTCAACGTGCCCAGGGGGAGATGTTTAATTCCCCCATGCCTGACGGCAAAGGTGGGTTTTGAGAAGTTTGTGGAAGGCAGGAAGAGTAGGGGCGGTTCTGATCTCCGGAGGGAGTTGGTTCCAGAGGGTCGGTGCCGCCACAGAGAAGGCTCTCCCCCTGGGGCCCGCCAACCGGCATTGTTTAGTTGACGGGACCCGGAGGAGGCCCACTCTGTGGGACCTAATCGGTCGCTGGGATTCGTGCGGCAGGAGGCGGTCCTGGAGATATTCTGGTCCAGTGCCATGAAGGGCTTTAAAGGTCATAACCAACACTTTGAATTGTGACCGGAAACTGATCGGCAGCCAATGCAGACTGCGGAGTGATGGAGAAACATGGGCATACCTAGGCAAGCCCATGACTGCTCTCGCAGCTGCATTCTGCACGATCTGAAGTTTCCGAACACTTTTCAAAGGTCGCCCCTTTCCCTTTCTTCCTCCCTCCATCCCCTCCTCCATCCAAGAATCCATCCATCATCCATCCATCCAACTGTCCGTTTGTCCCTCTGTCCATCCATCCATCCTTCCTATCTTTCCTTTCCTCCCTTTCCCTTCTTTCCTTCTTCCTCCCTCTCTCCTTTCTTCCTTTCCTCCCTCCTTTCCTTTTCTGCCTCCCACCCTCGCTCTCCTTTCCCTTCCTCCCTTCCTCCACCCTTTTCTCCTCCCTCTCTCGCTGCCTCTCTTCTTTCTCCCCTCCCTCTTCCTTCCTTCATAGAAACATAGAAGCATAGAAGTCTGACGGCAGAAAAAGACCCCATGGTCCATCTAGTCTGCCCTTATACTATTTTCTGTACTTTATCCTAGGATGGACATATGTCTATCCCAGGCATGTTTAAATTCAGTTAATGTGGATTTATCTACCACGTCTGCTGGAAGTTTGTTCCAAGGATCTACTACTCTTTCAGTAAAATAATATTTTCTCATGTTGCTTTTGATCTTTCCGCCAACTAACTTCAGATTGTGTCCCCTTGTTCTTGTGTTCACTTTCCTATTAAAAACACTTCCCTCCTGGACCTTATTTAACCCTTTAATATATTTAAATGTTTCGATCATGTCCCCCCTTCTTCTTCTGTCCTCCAGACTATACAGATTGAGTTCATTAAGTCTTTCCTGATACGTTTGATGCTTAAGACCTTCCACCATTCTTGTAGCCCGTCTTTGGACCCGTTCAATTTTGTCAATATCTTTTTGTAGGTGAGGTCTCCAGAACTGAACACAGTATTCCAAATGTGGTCTCACCAGCATTCTATATAGTGGGATCATAATCTCCCTCTTCCTGCTTGTTATACCTCTAGCTATGCAGCCAAGCATCCTACTTGCTTTCCCTACCGCCTGACTGCACTCACCCATCTCTCCCCTTCTTCTTCTTCTTCTTCTTCTTCTTCCCTCCCTCTTTCCTTTCCCCTCTTTCCCTCCCTCCCTCCCCAACTTTCTCAATTGTGATGGTGTGTTCTGAGACTCGGTGCACAAAAACAAGCCCGCCCACCCAGCCCTCCCTTGGGCAGATGTGTCGAAACCCCGACCGGTCGTCCTGGCCTTGCACAACGGGGTTGAAGAGCAGGACAACAAAGCCCCCCCCCCCTCCCCAACTCCTATTTTCTGACGCCCTTCAACAACAGTTTGAAAGCACGGACAAAGTCCAGCTTAGAAAACCAACTTTACAAAAACAAGGCTGGGGATCTTACAGGAGTTTCCTTTTGGCTACAGCAGCTGTTTCAGCAGAGGTAGACTTCCCCTGAGCATGGAGGCTCTGCTCATTTATGTCCAATACACAAATACATAGGAAGAAAAATAGACATGTGGTAATATAAAAGAGGGTGAGAGTGGACTTAGAGGAGAGGATATATGAAAGGAAGAGAATATATATGATAAGTGAGAGAAAGGAAAGACAATTGGACAGGGGACGAAAGGCACACCGGTGCACTTATTTACGCCCCTTACTGGCCTCTTAGGAACCTGGAGAGGTCAATCGTGGAGAGTCTAAGGGAGAAGTGTTGGGGCTTAGGGGTTGACACAATTGAGTCCGGTAATGAGTTCCACGCTTCGATAACTCGATTATTGAAATCATATTTTTTACAGTCAAGTTTGGAGCGGTTCGTATTAAGTTTGAATCTGTTGCGTGCTCTTGTGTTATTGCGGTTGAAGCTGAAGCAGTCATTGACCGGTAGGACGTTGCAGCATATGATCTTGTGGGTAATACTCAAATTGTGTTTTAGGCGCCGTAGTTCTAGGCTTTCAAGGCCCAGGATTGTTAGTCTATTTTCGTAGGGTATTCTGTTTCGAGTGGAGGAGCGAAGGGCTCTTCTGGTGAAATATCTTTGGACATTTTCAAGGGTGTTGGTGTCCGAGATGTGATATGGGTTCCAGACAGATGAGCAGTACTCTAGGATGGGTCTGGCAAATGTTTTGTAGGCTCTTGTGAGTAGAGTGAGATTGCCTGAGTAGAAGCTGCGTAGGATCAGGTTAACAACTCTAGAGGCTTTTGGGGCGATATTGTTGCAGTGGGCGTTAGCACTTAGGTCATTCGATATTAGTATTCCAAGGTCTTTTACTGAGTGTGGGTTGGCAGTGAGAGATTGTTTATTCAGTTCGTACGTGCGGTTTGGATTCTTTTTGCCGATAGAAACATAGAAACATAGAAGACTGACGGCAGAAAAAGACCTCATGGTCCATCTAGTCTGCCCTGATACTATTTCCTGTATTTTGTCTTAGGATGGAGATATGTTTATCCCAGGCATGTTTAAATTCAGTTTCTGTGGATTTACCAACCACATCTGCTGGAAGTTTGTTCCAAGGATCTACTACTCTTTCAGTCAAATAATATTTTCTCATGTTGCCTTTGATCTTTCCCCCAACTAACTTCAGATTGTGTCCCCTTTGTCTTGGGTTCACTTTCCTATTAAAAACACTTCCCTCCTGAACCTTATTTAACCCTTTAATATATTTAAATGTTTTGATCGTGTCCCCCCTTTTCCTTCTGTCCTCCAGACTCTACAGATGGAGTTCATGAAGTCTTTCCTGATACGTTTTATACTTAAGACCTTCCACCATTCTTGTAGCCCGTTTTTGGACCTGTTCAATTTTGGTCAATATCTTTTTGTAGGTGAGGTCTCCAGAACTGGACACAGTATTACTCCAAATGGGGTCTCACCAGCGCTCTATATAAGGGGATCACAATCTCCCTCTTCCTGCTTCTTATGCCTCTAGCTATGCAGCCAAGCATCCTACTTGCTTTTCCTTCTGCCCGACCACACTGCTCACCCATTTGGAGACGGTCAGAAATCACGGCCCCTCAATCCTTCTCTTCTGAAGTTTTTGCTAACATGTGGAGGGTAGAGCATTTGTTGGTTGATATTTGAAGTTGCCAGGTGTTAGACCAGTCTGAGACAAAGTCCAGGTCTTTCTGGAGGGCGAGTGCGTTATCAGTGGTGTTGAAAAGTTTCACATCGTCGGCAAAAAAGAACTTAGTCCCAAGAAGGCCGCAGCAGCTCTTTGCCACCCATTGGAAGCCCATAATTTAATTATTGTCGCCTCGATAACCTCTTCCTGCTTTCTCGCCCTGGGAATTTCCACCCAGGGATCGGAGACAGACCGTCCTCTTCTCCAATTTTTTCCACGACCCGTCAATCATCGTCTCCGATCCTAGTATCAATAACTTAAGTTTTGTGTCGTATCGTTATAGTTCTTGATACGAGCTTAAAGATATAGAATTTTTACTGGATAGATTATGTGATGTGGGTTTTTTTTAAAACCTTAGGTACATATAAAATATTAGTTATACGATAAGTTCGCATTGGATTAAATAGTTGAAATGGGGAAATGAAAGCTTGAATTAATATTTGCCTAAAAGTGGCTTTGATATTGCTTATGTCGACGAAATATAACGTCTTTATTGCACGATGGAGAAAATATATTTTTTTTATTTAGAGGTTTAATGGAAAATGTTGCATAAGTTTTATAGAATTCCTGGTTGAGGGAAGAAACACAACAAATGAGTAATAGAAAAATAATAAAAATGGTACAGAGCTGAAGGGATTGGATACTGTAGCCTAGAGGATAATTCTCTGCCTTACAAGGCAAAGGTTGCAGGTTCAAGTCCCAGTGGGTATGGCTAGCTGATGAGGCCAAAATAAGGCCGAAATAGATCTATCCTAGTCTCCCTTAATTTTCAAAATTCAGCTTAAACATGTGAGACATATATATATATATATATATATATATATATATATATATATATATATATGTTTGATGATAAGCATTGTTCTTAAGTGTTTGTAATTACGCATTGTTTTTATTTCACGGTGTAACTTAGTACAGTACCAAGGAGAAATTTCCAGAGAGTGAGAACAATTAACCGTGGGAACAACTTGCCACCAGAAGTTGTGGATGCTTTTAAGGAGGTTTTAAAGGAGAGGTTGGAAAGCCATTTATCTGGAATAGTATAGGTTCTCCTGTTCCTTACCTCCCTACCTCCTTCTTTCTTTTCATTTATTCTCCCTCCCTCCCTTCTTCCCTCCCTCCTTGTGTGCTTTCATCCTCCCTCCCACCTTCCCTTCTTTCCTTCTTTCCTTCCTTCCGTCCTTCATTTCTTCCTTCCACCCTCCTTTCCTTCTTCCCTCCTTCCCTTCATCCTCCCTCCTTCCCTTCCCAAGGGCTCTTCTCGTAAAGTATCTCTAGATGTTTTCTAATGTCCGAAATGCGGTGAGGGTTCCAGATAGATGAGCTGTATTCGAGGATTGGTCTGGCGAATGTTTTGTATGCTCTGGTTAGTAGTGTGAGATTACCGGAGCAGAAGATACGTAGGGTTAGGTGAACAACTCTTGAAGACTTTTGGGCAATGATGATGATGATGATGATGATGATGATAATAATAATAATAATAATTTATTAGATTTGTATACCACCCCTCTACGAAGACTCGGTGCGGCTCACAGATGTTGTGTGCGTGTTTTTGGCACAGGTTTAGCCACCCTTGGCCTAGGGTCTCCTCCTGCTTGAGCAGGGGGTTGAACTAGAAGACCGCTCAGGGCCCTTCAGATTATCTTCTAGCCCCCTCTCTCCTCCCCCTTCTTTCCCCCCCTTCCTCCTTCCCCTCCCTCTCTCGGGAATCCCAGACGCCATTTCTCCCTCTGGAACATCCTGGACCCTTCCTGGGAGGGAGGCTGCGAGACCCCAGGCTGACCCTGAGCGCTGGGCAATCCGAGGCTTTCTGACGTCTTGGCGGCAGCTGCTTATCAGCCCCAAGGGTCCTGGGCCCGTCTGGCTCTCTTGCAAGGGAGCGGCCTCGAGGACAGGGGTCAGGGGAGCCCCCCCACCCCTCCCAGCAGGGTCTTCCTCTGCCTTCTCCTTTCCAAGGACCAAAGTTAAAGTTTGCCTAGGAAAGAATGTTGTTCTTTTTTCCAGCCTGGAAGGGATTCTACTTGGTCAGGAAGTGGAGGCCTTCCTGTCATTCTCCAACTAATGTTTCTCCACTGGTCTCCCTCCCTCCCTTCTTTCCTTCCTTCTTTCATTCCTTCTTTCCTTCTTCCTTCCTTCCTTCCATTCTTCCTTCCTTCCATCCATCCATCACTTCCCCTTCCTTCCTTCCATCTATTCATCCTTCACTTGTCTCCTTCCTTCCTATCCTTCCATCCTTCCATCCTTCCTTCCATCCATCTATCCATCACTTGTCTCCCTCTTTCCATCTATTCATCCTTCACTTCTCTCCTTCCTTCTATCCTTCCATCCTTCCACCCATCCATCCATCCTTCCTTCCTTCCGTCCATCCATCCATCACTTGTCTCCTTCCTTCCATCTATTCATCCTTCACTTGTCTCCTTCCTCCCTCCCTCCCTCCTCCTCCTTCCTTTCTTCCTTCCTTCCTTCCACCCTACACCTTCCATTTCAATATGGTGGCAGGCAGACCTTTGACCATCCGTTCACATTTTTGCATATTATGCAAACCTCCAGGGTGGGAAGGTGGAAGAAAAAATTGCAAGCAAGCATAAAAAAGAAACCCCGAGTGAGTCAGTAAAAGTGCAGCTCACGGACGGCACCCTACAGAAAAATTGGGGTTAGAATAAACAACAATAAGCTCTTTTGTCCCAGGAGAAAGTTTTATTTCTGGGCATATAGCTGGGTTTCAACTCCCAGAATTCCCCAGCCGGCGTGCATAAAGACGGGCGGACTTCCAACTTCCAAAATTCCTTCCCCAGCCTTCGGGATGGGAATCCTGGGAACGTTTTCTCTTAGGAATCCTACGGCAACACCTTAATTGAAACCATATATATTTGATTATTCATGTTACGACTGCGGCCAGATTAGCTCTTGGCTCAAATGTGGAAAAACGAAGAAGTACCACAGGAAGAGCTAATACTGGAGGAAATTACACAAGGCACAGAAATGGTTAAATTGACGACAGAACTAAGAGGCAATGAGAAGTCTCAATTTTATAATTGCTGGAACCTATTTTACCACCGGCTTGAAAAAATAACAAATCCACCAAACAAACTGTAAAAATTTTAACTATGCAAAAGAAACCTATCTAGTGAAAGTCTTATTATTATTATTATTATTATTATTATTATTATTATTATTAATAATATTATTATGTCAATACAACACAGCAAACAAGATCACTATGCTGGATTTCGTATTTCATCACCTATTATTATTATTATTATTATTATTATTATTATTATTATTATTATTAATATTATTATGTCAATACAACACAGCAAACAAGACCACTATGCTGGATTTCGTATTTCATCACCTATTATTATTATTATTATTATTATTATTATTATTATTATTATTATTAATATTATTATGTCAATACAACACAGCAAACAAGACCACTATGCTGGATTTCGTATTTCATCACCTATTATTATTATTATTATTATTATTATTATTATTATTATTATTATTATTAATATTATTATGTCAATACAACACAGCAAACAAGATCACTATGCTGGATTTCGTATTTCATCACCTATTATTATTATTATTATTATTATTATTATTAATATTAATATGTCAATGCAACACAGCAAACAAGACCACTGTGCTGGATTTCATATTTCATCACCTATTATTATTATTATTATTATTATTATTATTATTATTATTTCACAACAAACATAGAAACATAGAAGATGGACGGCAGAAAAAGACCTCCTGGTCCATCTAGTCTGCCCTTATACTATTTCCTGTATTTTGTCTTAGGATGGAGATATGTTTATCCCAGGCATGTTTCAATTCAATTACTGTACTGCGGATTTACCAGTCACGTCTGCTGGAAGTTTGTTCCAAGCATCTACTACTCTTTCAGTCAAATAATATTTTCTCACGTTGCCTTTGATCTTTCCCCCAACTAACTTCAGATTGTGTCCCCTTTGATTTTTGACTTTGACTTTGGTTTATGCTCCTATTGCCACTTCCCCCAAAAATCCCCTGGATAAACCTTTGGCCT
Organism: Erythrolamprus reginae; assembly: GCF_031021105.1. Classification (NCBI taxonomy): domain Eukaryota; kingdom Metazoa; phylum Chordata; class Lepidosauria; order Squamata; family Dipsadidae; genus Erythrolamprus; species Erythrolamprus reginae. The sequence continues at coordinate 68,393 of NW_027248525.1, forward strand.
TTCTTCCCAAATAACCAAGATTCTAGTCTTCAGGAAAATTAGAATTAATCAGACGGGGTTAGTGGCTGCTCGGATCGAACTTAATCTTTGCAAACTGCTCTCCGAAGCCGAAAAACTCCAAAAGCTCTTTTTTAACTCTACCAACACATAAGGCAAATTTCCTCTTGAAAATCGATTATTTTTCAAAGGTTCGGTTCTCAATCAAACATGATTTAGGGTAACTTGTCCAAGGATTTTGTTGGCACTTGGGATGCGCGAAATCGTAAATCCTCATAGCGTGAAGTTTGTATGCTGCAATCTGGGCATCTCTTAACTTTCGGTTTTATTTCTCCTTCTTTCTCGCTTTATGTGTTATTTATTCTAAACCTTCATTCTTCCTGCTCTGTTTAATCAGGGCTGGAGTCTCTTCTGAGCTGGCCAATTTGCCAACCAGGGCAAAAGGAATTTATCACGAGAAGTTCACACCCAAAGCCGATACAATTTTGTCCCTTAGATATCTCAATTACTCATCACTGGTACACCCATTTCTATTCTCTTTCTCCTTGAGCAGAAAATGTTGTTTTGATGTGTTTCCTCCTAACCCTTTCCCATTTTCTTGCCAAGTCTCCTCGTTTCGGGAGGGATTTGTCTCCCAAAAAAAGCAGATTCCATGGAAGGATGGAGAAGAATAGAATAGAATGGAGTGGAGTGGAGTAGGGTAGGGTAGAGTAGAGTATAATAGAATGGAATGGAGTAGAGTAGAGTATAATAGAATGGAATGGAATGGAGTAGAGTACGTAGAGTAGAGGTAGAGTAGAGTAGAGTATGATAGAATGGAATGGAGTAGAGTAGAGTAGAGTATGTAGAGTATGTAGAGTAGAGTACAATAGAATGGAATGGAGTAGAGTAGAGTAGAGTACGTAAAGTAGAGTAGAGTAGAGTACAATAGAATGGAATGGAGTAGAGTAGAGTACATAGAGTACGTAGAGTAGAGTAGAGTACAATAGAATGGAATGGAGTAGAGTAGAGGTAGAGTAGAGTAGAGTAGAGTAGAGTACAATAGAATGGAATGGAATGAAGTAGAGTAGAGGTAGAGTAGAGTAGAGTACAATAGAATGGAATGGAGTAGAGTAGAGTAGAGTACGTAAAGTAGAGTAGAGTAGAGTATAATAGAATGGAATGGAGTAGAGTAGAGTACATAGAGTATGTAGAGTAGAGTAGAGTACAATAGAATGGAATGGAGTAGAGGTAGAGTAGAGTAGAGTACAATGGAATGGAATGGAGTAGAGTAGAGGTAGAGTAGAATAGAGTACAATGGAATGGAATGGAGTAGAGTAGAGTAGAGTACATAGAGTACGTAGAGTAGAGTACAATAGAATGGAATGGAGTAGAGTAGAGGTAGAGTAGAGTAGAGTAGAGTACAGTGGAATGGAATGGAATGGAATGGAGTAGAGTAGAGTAGAGTACGTAGAGTAGAGTAGAGTACAGTGGAATGGAATGGAGTAGAGTAGAGTAGAGTACGTAGAGTAGAGTAGAGTATAATAGAATGGAGTAGAGTAGAGTAGAATACGTAGAGTAGAGTAGAATAGAATGGAATGGAGTAGAGTAGAACAGAACAGAACAGACAATGCCATGGTGTTTGGACTTTTCCAGAGATGTTTGAAAAGTTGTTAAATATAAAAAAAGGTCACATGTCTATTTTTTTGGGGGGGGGGGAGGGCACCGTCACAACTTTGAACATTCACTAAATGAACTGTGGGTAATCCTTGGCTGACAACCATTCATTTATTCCATTATACCGTTGGAATCGCATGTTTTTCCGAGCACGTCTTTAAAGAACGGAAAATAGCATAGCTCAGCACAGCACAAAACAGAACAGAATAACAGAGTTGGAAGGGACCTCGGAGGTCTTCTAGTCCAACCCCCTGCTTGGGCAGGAAACCCTTCACTACTTCAGACAGATGGTTATCCAACATCCTCTTTAAATAAAACCTCCAGTGTTGGAGCATTCACATTCTGGAGGCAGGCTGTTCCACTGGTTAATAGTTCTCACTGTCAGGAAATTCCTCCTTAGTTCTAAGTTGCTTCTCTCCTTGATTAGTTTCCACCCATTGCTTCTTGTTCCACCCTCAGGTGCTTTGGGGAATAGCTTGACTCCTTCTTCTTTGGGGCAGCCCCTGAGATACTGGAAGGCTGCTACCGTGTCTCTCCTGGTCCTTCTTTTCATTAAACTAGACATAAACCCAGTTCCTGCAACCGTTCTTCGTATGTTTTAGCCTCCAGTCCCCTAGTCCTCTTTGTCGCTCTTCTCTGCACTCTGGAGGGGAACAAAACTGGATGCCATATTCCAAGTGTGGCCTTACCAAGACCTTACAAAGTGGTATTAACACTTCATGTGATCTTGATTCTATCCCTCTGCTGATGCAGACTAGAATTAGAAACATAGAAACATAGAAGATTGACGGCAGAAAAAGACCTCCTGGTCCATCTAGTCTGCCCTTATACTATTTCCTGTATTTTATCTTAGGATGGATCGATGTTTATCCCAGGCAGGTTTCAATTCAGTTCCTGGGGATTGACCAACCACGTCTGCTGGAAGTTTGTCCCAAGCATCTACTCCTCTTTTGGTCAAATAATATTTTCTCACATTGCTTCTGATCTTTCCCCCAACTCACCTCAGATTGTGGCCCCCTTGTTCTTGGGTTCGCTTTCCTATTAAAAACACTTCCCTCCTGAACCTTATTGAACCCTTTCATATATTTAAATGTTTCGATCATGTCCCCCCTTTCCCTACAGTTCTCCAGACTATATAGATGGAGTTCATTGAGTCTATCTATCTATCTATCTGTCTGTCTGTCTATCTATTTATTTATCTATCTCTATCTTCTCTCTATATATATATATCTTCTATATCTGTCTGTCTGTCTGTCTGTCTGTCTGTCTGTCTGTCTGTCTGTCTGTCTGTCTGTCTGTCTGTCTATTTATCTATCTATCTTCTGTATATATCTTCTATATCTGTCTGTCTGTCTGTCTATCTATCTACCTACCTACCTACCTATCTAGAATCTTTCCCCCAACTGACCTCAGATTGTGCCCCCTTGTTCTTGGGGTCACTTTCCTATTAAAAACACTTCCCTCCTGAACCTTATTGAACCCTTTCACATATTTAAATTGTGTTGGCTTTTTGGGCAGCTGCTGCACAGCGCTGGCTCCTATTTAAATGGTGGTCCACTAGGACTCCAAGATCCCTCTCACAGCTACCACCGTTGAGCAAGGTACCACATATCCTATACCTGTGCACTTTGCTTTTTTTTCTTGTCAATTGAGGGTGGGGGTGTGTGTGTCTTTTCTGAGCTGAAACCGTCTCCATGCCCGAACTTCCTGTCCTGTTAATCATAAATCTGCCCTCGCGTCATTTTCGCACCTCGATGGTTTCCACGATTCCAGAAATAGCTTCGAAATTAATCACCATTTTTATTCCCTTGCGCAACTTCAGGCGTGGCACCAAACATTTCCCATTGAAACATTTTTCTACTATCTGCCCCAACACTGACTTTCTAAAAGATATTTATTTATCTCTTTTGTTTTCTTTTCTGGGAGGCAGAAAAAAAAAGATTTCTTTGCTGCCTTCGATCCTAAAGGGGGGAAAAGGAATTTTTTTGGAAAAAGCCCTTTATTTATTTATTTATTTATTTATTTATTTATTTATTTATTTATTTATTTTGTCCAATACACAATGAGGGTTTTAGTGGGTATATATCTATATACACATAGTAAAATACATGATGAAGGTTATAGAGGAGATACTCATAGTAAAATATATCTAAGAAATAGTAGAAAAGAAGGTATAGTAATAGAACATATCAATGAAAGAATAGAAGAGATATAGGAATGGAGGAAAGGAATAGAAGATATAGGAGAGCAATAGGACAGGGGACGGAAGGCACTCTAGTGCACTTGTACTCGCCCTTTACTGACCTCTTAGGAATCTGGATAGGTCAACTGTGGATAATCTAAGGGTAAAGTGTTGGGGGTTTGGGGATGACACTATGGAGTCCGGTAATGAGTTCCACGCTTCGACAACTCGGTTATTGAAGTCGTATTTTTTACAGTCAGCGGTTAATATTAAGTTTAAATCTGTTGTGTGCTCTTGTGTTGTTGTGGATGAAGCTGAAGTAGTCGCCGACAGGCAGGACGTTGCAGCATATGATCTTGTGGGCAATACTTAGATCTTGTTTAAGGCGTCTTAGTTCTAAGCTTTCTAGGCCCAGGATTGAAAGTCTAATCTCGTAGGATATTCTGTTTCGAGTGGAGGAGTGAAGGGCTCTTCTGGTGAAGTATCTTTGGACATTTTCAAGGGTTAATGTCTGAGATGCGATATGGGTTCCAAACAGAGGAGCTGTATTCGAGGATGGGTCATAAAATCAGATCATAAAATACGAAACTTGGTTGTTCTCTAAATCGGGGAAAAGGTTTTGAAGGACCTGGTGCTATTTTAAACCCTTCCAAACCGGGCATAAAATACGTCGCCAAATGTGGAACTTTGCAAGAGTGATTGGTTGTCTAACTCGGGGGAAAAGGTTTTGAAGGATCTGGTGCTATTTTAAGCTGCGGGAACATACCTGGATATATATATATGGCTTCTCCTCTCTTTGGAATTTATGGCTCTGTTATTGATTTCCTTTGAAACCATGACAAGGAACAAAAGGTGGGCAGGACATGTTTTTATAGCGATGTTCAGGGACAGGTCGACAATGAGGGCTGGTAACATGATGTGCCTCTGGTTTGGGCCTCTTTCAAACCAGAGAGAAGTTATAGGTGTTCCTAGGCTTAACAACCATCAGTTTCGAAGTTACGCTGAGTTCTCGCCAGTCCTTGTACCACGAGTCCTTCGCTTATGACTACAATTGACTTCAATTTTTCCTAAGTTGCCGAATCCTTCCCCTGCAGTATCCTTCCCCTGAGTGGGGAGGGAATGGAGATTTTGCAGTATCCTTCCCCCTGAGTTGAGAGGGAATGGAGATTTTGCAGTATCCTTCCCCCTGAGTTGAGAGGGAATGGTGATTTTCCAGTATCCTTCCCCCGGAGTTGAGAGGGAATGGAGATTTTGCAATATCCTTCCCCTGGAGTTGAGAGGGAATGGAGATTTTGCAATATCCTTCCCCTGGAGTTGAGAGGGAATGGAGATTTTGCAGTATCCTTCCCCTGGAGTGGGGAGGGAATGGAGATTTTGCAGTATCCTTCCCCTGGAGTGGGGAGGGAATGGAGATTTTGCAATATCCTTCCCCTGGAGTTGAGAGGGAATGGAGATTTTGCGGTATCCTTCCCCCTGAGTTGAGAGGGAATGGAGATTTTGCGGTATCCTTCCCCCTGAGTTGAGAGGGAATGGAGATTTTGCAGTATCCTTCCCCCTGAGTTGAGAGGGAATGGTGATTTTCCAGTATCCTTCCCCCGGAGTTGAGAGGGAATGGAGATTTTGCAATATCCTTCCCCTGGAGTTGAGAGGGAATGGAGATTTTGCAATATCCTTCCCCTGGAGTTGAGAGGGAATGGAGATTTTGCAGTATCCTTCCCCTGGAGTGGGGAGGGAATGGAGATTTTGCAGTATCCTTCCCCTGGAGTGGGGAAGGAATGGAGATTTTGCAATATCCTTCCCCCAGAGTTGAGAGGGAATGGAGATTTTGCGGTATCCTTCCCCCTGAGTTGAGAGGGAATGGAGATTTTGCGGTATCCTTCCCCCTGAGTTGAGAGGGAATGGAGATTTTGCAGTATCCTTCCCCCTGAGTTGAGAGGGAATGGAGATTTTGCAATATCCTTCCCCTGGAGTTGGGACGGAATGGAGATTTTGCAGTATCCTTCCCCCTGAGTTGAGAGGGAATGGAGATTTTGCAGTATCCTTCCCCCTGAGTTGAGAGGGAATGGAGATTTTGCAGTATCCTTCCCCTGGAGTGGGGACGGAATGGAGATTTTGCAATATCCTTCCCCCTGAGTTGAGAGGGAATGGGGATTTTGCAGTATCCTTCCCCCAGAGTTGAGAGGGAATGGAGATTTTGCAGTATCCTTCCCCTGGAGTGGGGACGGAATGGAGATTTTGCAATATCCTTCCCCCTGAGTTGAGAGGTGAAGTAGTCTCGGAGACCAGGATTCAAACAACTCGGTACTTTATTTTCAGCTCAGAGAAAGTGACTGGTTCAGCAAGGCAAAGTGACTTCAGCGAGTACCGGCTGCTCTGCTAGGGAAAAAGCCGCTTCTTTTATACTTTTGCGGCTCCCGCCAAAGCAAGAGCCAGCCGCGTCTGAGCCAATCAGGAGCGACTTCCTGCTTGGGCTCAGACAGCGCTTGAAGAAGGAACAAACTATTTACAAGGATACAAGTAGCCATTACGGATACAACACCCCTCCCCTCACAGTTGGTCACATCCATCAGGAAAGCCATGTGACAAAGTCATCCAATCGCTGGGGCCTCCGCGCAGTTCGCTCCGACCTGCGCAGTTCAGTTTCGCTGTCGACGCCGCCGGAGGAGGATGGTTCGTTGCTGTGGTCTCCGCGCGGCGGACTTGGCCTGGTGGGCCCAACGCAGAGTTCGGAGGAGGAGGATGGCTCGGCGTCGCTGGATGGCTCCCCTAGGCCCGATAAGTTCATTTGCGTGTCTCTTAATTCGGGCAATGTTTCAAAGTCTGTTGAGGGGGGAGAGTCCATGTCAGTGTTTTGTTGCAATTGGCTTTCTGTTCGCTTCCGAATGTGGTCTATGTGTCGTTTCCACAAACGACCATCCTCTAATTTAACAATATAAGTTTTTGGTGCATTTTGTTTAACAACAATACCTTTTATCCAATTTACATTTCCATCAAAACTTTTCACATATACAGCTTGTCCCAAAAACATTTCCCTTTCGGGTCTTATACACATTTGGTTATTGTTAATACAGAACCTTGGATTCAACCTATCTAGTGGTGACCTTAATTTCCTCCCCATCAACAATTCTGCAGGGCTTACATGTGTGTGCGAGTTAGGGGTGATGTGCTGGGTGAGTAAGAATTGGTCTAAGTTTTGCTGCACATCCCCAGGCCCTGACCTGCGCAATGCCTCCTTCGCCACGCGAACGTAGCGTTCTGCCAATCCATTAGCCCAGGGCGAGTAAGGGGAGATGAGGGCATGTCTGACCCCTAATCCATCTAGGAACAATTCGAATTGCCTGGCTGTTAGTTGTGGCCCATTGTCAGAAACCAGGATATCTGGGCACCCATGTGAAGCGAAAAGTCTACTCAAAACCTTGATGGTGGCACTTGTGGTTATGTTGTTCATTGCTATTATCTCCACCCACTTGGAGAATGCATCCACCACTATTAGAAAATACTGGGAGCCCACTGGACCTGCGAAATCAATGTGGATTCTGGACCAAGGGCCAGCAGGCTGCTCCCACTCAGCCGGGGTTGTTTTGGGGGGATTAGGCCGTGACTCCTGGCATGGTTCACACTTTGAAACCCAGTTTTCAATTTCAGCATCCAGACCCGGCCACCATAGATGTCCCCTTGCTAGGCTCTTCATCCTGACCATTCCTGGATGGCCTACATGTAACATTTTGAGAACCTTTTCCCTTAGGCTTCTGGGGATGACCACCCTGTCTCCCCACAACAGACAACCCTTTACATAAGATAACTCAAGTCTCTTAGCTTTGAAATCATGCAATTCAGGTTTCACAATATCATTTTGCCATCCCTTAAGTACACAGTTTATTACTTGTTTAAGGATTTGATCTTGCTGCGTGTGTGCAGCTACCTCTTTGGCTGTGGTTAGTGGGTTGTCCTCGAGCTCTATTAATAATACATCTGCAGAAGGAACAGGATCCTCCACTAAGTCTGTTATGGGACATCTGCTGAGGCCATCTGCGTGATTAATTTCCTTCCCCCCCTTGTGGGTGAGCTCATACTGGTATCCAGAGAGGAAAAGGGCCCATCTGATAAGTCTAGGAGACATAAAAGGCGGAGTGGGCTTGTTTGGGGCTAGCAGACCCAGTAAAGGTTTGTGGTCTGTTACCAATTCAAAGTTCCTACCAAAGATGTAGTTGTGGAATTTCTTCACCCCTGCCACTAAAGCTAAAGCCTCCTTGTCCAACTGGCTATAATTCCTTTCTGTGCTGTTCATTGTTCTTGAAAAAAATGCTATTGGGGCTTCTGATTTGTTGGGTAGAACGTGAGCTAGGACTGCTCCTATGCCGTATGGCGAGGCGTCGCACGTGAGCCTGATGGGTAGTGACGCACTATATTGGACTACTACGCTTTTGGAGGTTAACAGACTCTTTATTTGGAAAAAGGCTTCACGTTCAGTTTCGCCCCAGGTCCATCTGGCTTCCTTCTGGAGTAAACGATGTAGGGGTTCTGCTACTGTTGCCTTCTGCTTTAAAAAAATGGAATAAAAATTAAGGAGGCCTAAAAATGCCTGTAGCTCATTCTTATCTCGTGGTTCTGGGGCTTCCCTAATGGCTCTCAACTTCTCTGTTGTGGGGTGGATGCCTTCTTTGTCTATTTTGTATCCTAGAAATTCTATACTGTTGGTTCCCCAAACACATTTATCAGGCTTGATTCTTAAACCCTTGTCCTGTAGCCTCTTAAGTACTTCCCTTATTCTTTTGTTTACTTGTTCCTGGTTTTCCCCAGCAATTAGGATGTCATCAAAATATGGGATGGCCCCATTTACCCCTGACAAAAGGCGTTCCATAATGCTCTGGAAAATTCCTGGGGCTATGCTCACCCCAAACTGTAACCTCGTGCATTTAAATGCTCCCCTATGTGTTACAATTGTCTGTGCACAAGCTGTCTGGTCATCGACGGGGAGTTGCTGGTAAGCCTGGGCGAGATCGATTTTTGCAAACCTTTTCCCCTCCCCCAGGGAGTGCAGGAGTTGCTGTACCACTGGAATGGGGTAGGGGTGGTGCTGTAGGGCCTTGTTAAGCGTCGATTTGTAATCTGCGCAAACTCTTAGGGAGCCATCTGGCTTTACCGGTGTGACTATGGGGGTTTCCCATGGTCCTTGTTCCACAGGGACCAAAATACCTTGGCTTATAAGTTTATCCAGTTGCAGGTCTAGTTTGGGGAGAAGTGGAAGGGGAACCCTGCGAGGTTTTAACCTGATAGGTGGGACCTTGGGATCAATAGAAAACGATATGGGGGGCCCCTTGTATGACCCCAAGGTGGGGCTGAACACCTCAGGGAACTCTTGTACAAAGTTAGGCATATTATCACAGTTCACATTGCATACACCCGAAATTTCAATTCCCAATGGTTCCATCCAAGCCAGGCCCAAGAGAGAGTGCTTAGCCCCTGTTACAACAAGCATGGGTAGGGTACATTTTACATTCTTGAATACAATAGGTACATTTGCTGTTCCCAGGATTGAGATCACCCCCCCTTGAAAATCTCTGATTACTAGAGAGGTTTGTTTTAAATCAGATTTAGACATGTTAGGCATATACAGTTTAAATTTTTCCCAAGGCATAATAGTATATCTGGAACCTGTATCAAGTTCCATCGAGCATGGTTGGTTATTTAGCAATAGTGAGATAACAATTTTAGCCCCCTTTTGTGTTGTCGTGTTATTCACGAAAAATTTAGTGTTACCTCTATAGTAGTCGCGGTTAGCGGTTGAGTAGTTCCTTTGACTTGAATTTTGGAACGGTCTATTTTCTCGCGGTTGGAAGTTCTGGTTTTGAGGTCGTTGGTATCGTGGTGTGGCGAATGTTTCTTCTGGTGCTGTTGCTCTGCATGCGATGGCGATGTGGCCTCGACGGTTGCAGCGGCGGCAAGTAGCGTCTCGGAAAGGGCATCGGTGGCGCTGGTGGTTTCCCCGGCAGCCCGCGCAAGGGGCTGGGTGAGTTGACCTGTTGTGTCTCGGCTGGTCTTGTACGAGGAAGCAGTCGTCCACGTTGTGAGCTGGTTGGTTGGGGTCATCTGGTCCCACGGCGCGGGGAGATGCGGCATCTATCTTTGCGATGAGTTCTCGCCTCCCGTGTTCCTTTAATTCTCTGGCTGCTGCGTCGGCGGCTTCTGCGGTTTGCGCGAGTTTAATTACGGTTTGTAGAGTTGGCTCTTCTTCGGTGAGGAGTTTGTTTCTCACCGTGGCGCTTCTCATGCCGAAAACTAAAGCATCTGTGAGGCGGGCTTCCGGGTCTTTAAACTTGCATTGAGCAAGTACCGTTCGAAGCCGCGTCGTGAACTGGTTGATGGATTCGTTTTCCTTCTGAGCCATCATGGAAAACTGATGCCGATAGACCATGGCTGGTTTGGTCGGTTTAAAATGGCTCGCTAGCTTCTCCTGTAGGACGTCCCACGCTACGGTTCTCGTTGGCTGTGGGTCGGTGAGAGTCTGGGCAATCCCACGGATCTCCGGACCACAGTAGTTTAGGAAAATTGCCCGTCTGCGATCGGCTTCGGCGTCCTGTATCCCAGCTGCCTCGAGGAAGATCTCGAAGGTGGTCATGTATTCATCCCAGGACGTTTTTTCGGGATCGAAGATTTCCGGAGCCTGGCCGATCTGGATTTTGTTCATGTTGCACGCGGTTTCTTCCGTCCGTTCGTCGCCAGTGAAGTAGTCTCGGAGACCAGGATTCAAACAACTCGGTACTTTATTTTCAGCTCAGAGAAAGTGACTGGTTCAGCAAGGCAAAGTGACTTCAGCGAGTACCGGCTGCTCTGCTAGGGAAAAAGCCGCTTCTTTTATACTTTTGCGGCTCCCGCCAAAGCAAGAGCCAGCCGCGTCTGAGCCAATCAGGAGCGACTTCCTGCTTGGGCTCAGACAGCGCTTGAAGAAGGAACAAACTATTTACAAGGATACAAGTAGCCATTACGGATACAACAAGAGGGAATGGGGATTTTGCAGTATCCTTCCCCCAGAGTTGAGAGGGAATGGGGATTTTGCAGTATCCTTCCCCCGGAGTTGAGAGGGAATGGAGATTTTGCAGTATCCTTCCCCCTGAGTTGAGAGGGAATGGAGATTTTGCAGTATCCTTCCCCCTGAGTTGAGAGGGAATGGAGATTTTGCAATATCCTTCCCCCTGAGTTGAGAGGGAATGGAGATTTTGCAATATCCTTCCCCTGGAGTGGGGACGGAATGGAGATTTTGCAATATCCTTCCCCCTGAGTTGAGAGGGAATGAAGATTTTGCAGTATCCTTCCCCCTGAGTTGAGAGGGAATGGAGATTTTGCAGTATCCTTCCCCTGGAGTGGGGACGGAATGGAGATTTTGCAGTATCCTTCCCCCTGAGTTGAGAGGGAATGGAGATTTTGCAGTATCCTTCCCCTGGAGTGGGGATGGAATGGAGATTTTGCAATATCCTTCCCCCTGAGTTGAGAGGGAATGGAGATTTTGCAATATCCTTCCCCCTGAGTTGAGAGGGAATGGAGATTTTGCAATATCCTTCCCCTGGAGTGGGGACGGAATGGAGATTTTGCAATATCCTTCCCCCTGAGTTGAGAGGGAATGAAGATTTTGCAGTATCCTTCCCCCTGAGTTGAGAGGGAATGGAGATTTTGCAGTATCCTTCCCCTGGAGTGGGGACGGAATGGAGATTTTGCAGTATCCTTCCCCCTGAGTTGAGAGGGAATGGAGATTTTGCAGTATCCTTCCCCTGGAGTGGGGATGGAATGGAGATTTTGCAATATCCTTCCCCCTGAGTTGAGAGGGAATGGGGATTTTGCAGTATCCTTCCCCCAGAGTTGAGAGGGAATGGAGATTTTGCAGTATCCTTCCCCTGGAGTGGGGACGGAATGGAGATTTTGCAATATCCTTCCCCCTGAGTTGAGAGGGAATGGGGATTTTGCAGTATCCTTCCCCCAGAGTTGAGAGGGAATGGGGATTTTGCAGTATCCTTCCCCCTGAGTTGAGAGGGAATGGAGATTTTGCAGTATCCTTCCCCTGGAGTGGGGACGGAATGGAGATTTTGCAATATCCTTCCCCCTGAGTTGAGAGGGAATGGAGATTTTGCAGTATCCTTCCCCCTGAGTTGAGAGGGAATGGAGATTTTGCAGTATCCTTCCCCTGGAGTTGGGTGGGGATGGGGATTTTGCAGTATCCTTCCCCTGCCGTGCCCATTAAGCCACACCCACAGAACCAGAAGTAAAAAAATTGGATTTTGCTAACAGTCTCAATTTTTTGCTTCATCAATATTGTCGTATTATAGTTAAGAGTAGTTCATGTACCACTATATTAATTTTTTACAAGTCTATTTTGTTTTCGCTTTTCAAGCCAATCTTAAAATATTTTTCAAATTTTGTAGTATTCCAAATCCTCTGTTTCCATTTAATCCCATTGTCATTTTATCTAGTTCAACACAACCAAATTTCTTCTTAATAATTATATATTTTTTCAGTTGGCACAACCTTTTCTTTCCAATATTGTGCACGACAGATTCTAGCTGCAATAAGAATATGTAACAGAATATAATAACGCTCTTTCTCCACTTTCTGGTCCAAGTATTGCCAGAGTAGAAATGTTTCTGGTTTCATACTTATTTTCCGTTTTATAATTTCCTCTAACCAAATGCAAATTTTAACGCCAACAATTTCTTTACAATGGGACAAGTCCACCACATGTGATAATGAGGTCCACTTCTATGATCGCACGTCCAACATTTGGGAGTTAAAATGGAATACATTTTAGCCAATCTTACTGGAGGTGAATGCCATCTGTAGTATGTTTATCTTATATATATATATTTAATATGTGATTGATTTGATCAGTTTGTAATTTTTAGTCCACGTTTTATCCCATTTGACCTAAATTTATACTAATCTGAAGCTTGTGGCCCCACTCATTATATTTCCTTTTATTATTTCCTCCTCCATTTTATAGTTTAATAAAAATTTCGAAATTACAATTACGTTAACTATAAAAATTTTATACGCAGGAATTTACTGTCGATATAAATGGCTGTATGATAAATCTAGAGGTTACGTAGGGTAGCAGTATGTATGTTAATGTACTGTTTTGTTTTGTTTATTTTCTGTATACAGTGGTACCTCTACTTAAGAGCTTAATTCGTTCTGTGACCAGGTTCTTAACTAGAAAAGTTCACATAGGAATCAATGCAAAAGCAAATAATGCGTGCAAACTCATTAGGAAAGAAATAAAAGTTCAGAATTTGGGTGGGAGGAAGAGGAGGAAGAGGAGGAGGACAGTGCCCAGAGCGAAGGGAGCGTTTCTCTTCTCTGGATGCTGTCAGAGGTTTATTCCCTCTCTAAGCGCCCAGAGAAAGGAAAACACTCCGTTCGCTCTGGGCTGCCAAAGCCTCCTTAAGCGCCACTGAAAGGCTCCTCTGGCAGCCCAGAAAAGCCCGAGATGGCCAGGATTAAAGGGGGAATGGCAGGAAACTGACCAGGCCATTGTGCTGCTCTCAAATTTCCTGGGAAATTTTTCCGGGCTCGGGTTCTTAAGTAGAAAATGGTTCTTAAGAAGAGGCAAAAAAATCTTGAACACCCGGTTCTTATCTAGAAAAGTTCTTAAGTCGAGGTGTTCTTAAGTAGAGGTACCACTATATATATTTTGCATTGTTTTTAAATGTAAATAACTACCAGTAAATTTTGAAAAAAGAGACACTTGTACAGAAGCTAAAGAGTAGGTTATATACTATTAACAAGACCTCCCAATCTAGCATAGTGGGTTTCAGCCTGTCACAGAAGTATACAGAATTCCTCAGCAGATCACAGAGGTACACAGAATTCCTTGCCTAAATATGGTCTACATCAGTGATTTTCAACCTTTTTTGAGCGGCGGCACATTTTTTACATTTATGAAACCCTGGGGCACATTGAGCAGGGCGGGGGGGGGGGCTAAAAAAAGTTTGGACAAAAAAATTATCTCTCTTCCCCTTCCTTCCTCTTTCTTTCTCTCTCCATCCCTCTTTCTTTCTCTTCCTTCCTTCATCTCTTTTTTGCTCTCTTTCTCTCCCTCCTTACCTCCCTCTATGTCTTTCTCTCTCTCTCTCTCTTGCTTTCTTTCTCTTGTTCTCTTTCTCTCTCTCTTGCTTTCTTTCTCTTGTTCTCTTTCTCTCTCTCTTGCTTTCTTTCTCTCTCTCTTGTTCTCTTTCTCATTCACTCTTTCTCTCTCTTGCTTTCTTTCTTTCACTTTCTTTTTCTCTCTGAGCTTCACGGCACACCTGACCATGTCTCGCGGCACACTAGTGTGCCACGGCACACTGGTTGAAAAACACTGGTCTACATACTGTTTCCTTTCTCCTAAAGATGAATAGTACCTTATATGGTTTATCACATGCCCTAAACAAATATGAATTGGATATTGTTGTATTGTTGTTGTTGTGAGCCACCCTGAGTCTTCGGAGAGGGGTGGCATAGAAATCTAAATAATAATAATAATAATAATAATAATAATAATAATAATAATAATAATAACTGTCCCTTCCCCAAGAGCAACAGACGTTTATCAGTAAACACTTATCTCCTTAAAACAAAATGTAAACAATAGGCACAAAACTTTTAAAAAAGAAAAAAAACCTATCTTCTGAAAAGAGAATTTAAACAACAGACATTGATCTTCTGAAAACAAAATTTAAACTATTTTATACACAATGTATTTCCCTTCAATGTCTAAGAGGTCTACTTTCTTTTGGGGACACCTATAAAAGATGGACGATTAATCTTCCAATTTAAACAGTTTATGCCAAGTTCGTAAAATCAGGCACCATTCGCTTAATAACCAGCTAGCTTAGCAATGAACATTCGGGTGCCAATCGTCATATGTTGGGGAACTATTCCACAGCGTGTGCCAAAATCCCCACCCAAAAATTAATCTCGAGGCTGAGATTGTTCCTTTTCATCAAATCGGGTTTAGCAAAACCTGGTTCTGGATTCACACCACCTGCAATTCCTCAATCAGCAAATGGGATGCGGAGAGGGGCGGCATACAAATCTAAATAATAATAATAATAATAATAATAATAATAATAATAATAATAATAATGTTTCCATTGGCCATTTGCACAACAGCCAAGGCTAAAAGATAATATCTTTCCCTTTTCTTTCTTCTCTTCTTGGTTCGGTTTTTAGCTCCGTTGTGGTTTTTGTTCCCGTTTTGTGACTCTCTCTCTGTTTCTTACCCTCTTCTTTCATCTGTCAATCTTTAAAGGAAGGGCTCATTGTTCTTTAAATAGATTTGCACATTGCTTTAGTAAGTAGGGAAGGCAGAAAGCTTCCTTCTCAAAAGACATGTGACTCGGTGAGAAAAGAAAACTTGCGTCTTTAAATTACGTCCCATCCATAAACTCCCAGAATCCCCCGGCATTTATTTTATTTATTGTACACTGTATTTTATTTATTATTTATTTTATTTATTTGTTAAATTTGTATGCCGCCCCTCTCCGTAGACTCGGGGCGGCTCACAGCAATGGCAGAGAACAGTGTAAAATACAAATCTAATATTTAAAAAAATTAAAAACCCATAATTTTAAAAACATACACACAACATACCATGCATAAACTATATAGGCCCGGGGGAGATGTTTCAATTCCCCCATGCCTGACGGCAGAGGTGGGTCTTAAGGAGTTTACGAAAGGCGAGGAGGGTGGGGGCAATCCTAATCTCCAGGGGGAGCTGGTTCCAGAGGGTCTGGGCCGCCACAGAGAAGGCTCTTCCCCTGAGTCCCGCCAGACGACATTGTTTAGTCGGCGGGACCCGGAGAAGGCCAAATCTGTGGGACCTAACTGGTCGCTGGGATTCGTGCGGCAGGAGGCGGTCCCGGAGATATTCTGGTCCGATGCCATGAAGGGCTTTATAGGTCATAACCAACCCTTTGAATTGTGACCGGAAACTGATCGGCACACAATGCAGACTGCAGAGTGTTGGAGTGATATGGGCATATTTAGAGAAGCCCATAATTGCTCTCGCAGCTGCATTCTGCACGACCTGAAGTTTCCGAACACTTTTCAAAGGCAGCCCCATGTAGAGAGCGTTGCAGTAGTCGAGCCTCGAGGTGATGAGGGCATGAGTGACTGTGAGCAGTGAGTCCCGGTCCAGGTAGGGCCGCAACTGGTGCACCAGGCGAACCTGGGCAAACGCCCCCCTCGCCACAGCTGAAAGATGGTTCTCTAATGTGAGCTGTGGATCGAGGAGGACGTCCAAGTTGCGGATCCTCTCTGAGAGGGTCAATAATTCCCCCCTCCCCAGGGTGATGGACGGACAGATGGAATTGTCCTTGGGAGGCAAAACCCACAGCCACTCCGTCTTATCCGGGTTAAGTTTGAGTCTGTTTATTTATTATTTATTTATTCTACTTAAGAACATATTGTAAATCGCCCTGAGTCTAAGGAGAAGGGCGGGGGGGGGGGGTCCCGTAGGGTGCAACCCATCGATTTTCCACCTAGAGGGTGCAATACAAAAGTTTTGTTTCCCCCCCCCCCTCCGATTGGAGGTTATCCGTTGGGCTGCTGTATTTTGCAGTTAAAAAGTTTGTTTATAGTTTCTGACGTTTCTGTGTTTTGTTTTTCCCTCTTGTTTACATTGTTGGAACGGTCCGCGGTCAAAGAATACAATTGCGAAGTGTTGGATGTGAAAATATTACAACGGCCTGCTTAACAACGTTTCCAGGAAATGGAGGAAGCGTCCTCCTTTGCTCTTTGTCCTATTTTTTTCCCCTCCACTTTTACATCCAGTCCTCGTTTTAATGACCGCAATTGTTCAGCCTCGTGGGTTCAGCCCCGAGCAGTGTTCCCTCTAATTTTTTTTGGGGGGGTGGGCGGAAAAGTATAGTGTCTGAGCAGCAGTCCCTTTGGGACTGGGCGGCACAGAAATATTAAATAAACAAATAAACAAACAAATAAATAAACAAACAAACAAACAAATAAAAAAACCCACCCTGTTTTGCCTCAGAGAATTTCAAAATAAAATACTGTACTGTGTGTCTATAACAGTGAGCTCATAATAGGGCAACTCTATCAATATCAAAATGCCACTTAAATAGTTGAGCTAGTTTCAGACTAGATTTTGATTTTCTTTCTCTCTTCCTTACTCCCATTCTTTTTCTTTCTCTTTTCCTTCCTCTCTTTTTCCTATCTGTTTCTCTCTCTTCCTCTCTCTCTCCTTCCCTCTCACTCTTTCCCTCTCGGCTTCTGGGCAGGTTTGGAAAACTCTGAGTTGATGATGATTTTTAAGTGAGCGATTGCTCACTGCTCAGCTTAGAGGGAACTATGGCCCCGAGTCTTCGGAGAGGGGCGGCATACAAATCTAATAAACTATAAGGAAATGAATTTAAAAGGATTTCCAATAAAATATAAACCGCAGAAGGCATTTTAAAAGTTCCCCAGCAAAGTTTGCAGAGCTGTTTTGTATATTTACGAAAGTATAGAAGTGGGTGAAACGTCTGCAAACACAACAAGGGAACGAAGCTGTCGCCGAAAAATGTAGAATCGTTCTCAAATCTTTCCCACTGAACATATTTTTGGGCTAAGGACTTCCTTGTTCTTCAGTTTTACCTACCAGAATCTGCCCACGCCCAGCTTCAAGTCCTGGAAAATATGAAAAGATCAAACAACAAATCCAGAAGAAAAAAAAAAGGATTTATTTATTTTTCTTCAAGCAAACACAACTCCTTTTTGACATCACCGTGTGTGTGTGTGTGTGTGTGTGTGTGAAGTGTGATTCCCTCTCGAAGCTCGACACACCCACACTCAACAATTTACAACTCTATTGAGTCCTCAACTTAGAGCCACAGCTGAACTTGACGTTAAAAAACCCCCAAATCACCCGTTTAATGCCGCTGGTGATCTCCACGGCTTAAAACACCGGCGACTTCATCGTGGTCGATGGAGACAGTTGTGCGTTGTGTGTTTTCCTAAATCCATAGCCTTTGCACAAATCCCCCCAGGCTTTGCGGGAGAAAGTGGAGCGGTCGCTGAGGTTAAACTCAAAAAGAAAACCCCACTTAAGGGATTACTGGTAAATCCACTACAACACCCATCAGGCACACTCCTTAACCTTCTTCCACTCCCCCTTGATTTATTTTTGGAGCCCTTTCTTCTCACGCACCTCCAGTTCCATTGAGAACACATTGCCGTTGTCCCATAAAATTAGTGTTGCGTTGAAATGATCCTACAGGTAGTCCTCAAATTACAAAGCGGTTCATTTAGTGACCGTTCAGACTTACAACGGCATTGAAATAAGTTGTTTAGGACCGGTTTTTTACACTTACAACTGCTGTAGCATCCCATGGTCACATGAACAGAATTCGGCAATCGAATTGTATCTATCTATCTATCTATCTATCTATCTATCTATCATCTATCTATATATCTATATATCTATATACTGTATCTATCTGCTAGCTATCTAGCTATCATCTATCTATCTATCTGCTATCTATCTATCTATCTATCTATCTATCTATCTATCTATCTATCTATCTATCTATCTGCTAGCTATCTTCAACTCTATCTATCTATCATCTATCTATCTATCTGCTATCTATCTATCATCTATCTATCTATCTATCTATCTATCTATCTATCTATCTACCTACCTACCTACCTACCTACCTGCTAGCTAGCTATCATCTATCTATCATCTATCTATCTATCTATCTATCTATCTATCTATCTATCTATCTATCTATCTATCTATCTATCTATCACCTATCTATCTATCTATCTATCTATCTATATCTATCTATCTATCTATCATCTATCTACCTACCTACCTACCTACCTACCTACCTACCTATCTATTTATCATCTATCTATCTATCTATCTACCTACCTACCTACCTATCTATCTATCTATCTATCTTCACCTCTATCTATCGATCATCGATCATCGATCAATCTATCTATTTATCTATCTTCATCTCTACCTTTTATCTATCTATCTATCTATCTGTTAACTAGCTAGCTATCATCTATCTATCATCTATCGATCCATCCATCCATCCATCCATCCATCTATCTATTTGACTTATATGCTGCCCAATCCCACAGCATCCCGTGGATCATGCAATCACCATGTGACAGCTTCTGACAATGGGGAAACCATTTTCATTTAACAACTAACCCACTAACTTAATATCCACCCCAATTCGCTTAATGACTACGGCAAAAAATGACGTAAAATGGGGCAAAATTGACTTAACCAGTGTCTCTCTTTTAAACAACAGAAATTTTTGGGCTCAGTTGCGGTCGTAAGTTGAGAACCCCCTTGTATATGCTTTGCAAGAAAGACATCGGGGGAGACAAAACGAAGGGGTGAGAGTGTTTCTGAGCAGGTACAGAGTCCTCGTCATTAAAAAAAATCCTTTATGAATTTCAGAAATCAGGAAAGACAAATCTTGAGCCATCCGGATGTGTGTTGTTTTTTAAATAACCAGGTTCAGTCCAATTTATCAAAAACAACATCACAACAAACATATCAGGAGCACAAGTTAATATAGGGAAGAAAATGGTAAGGGAACACCTGTCTACCCTAGACGAGTTCAAATCAACACGACCAGATGGATTATACCATGAAGGATTATATGAAGGAACTGGCAGACGAGATCTCAGAACCATTGAACTCTATCTTCCAAAGATCCTGGAGGACTGGGGAACTGCCAGAGGACTGGAAAAGAACTTCAAAAAAGTTCAAAAAAGGGCTAAAAATAGATCCAGGTAACGACAGACCTATCAACCTGACCTCAATACCAGGGAAGATTCTGGAAAAGATAACCAAACAATTAATCAACGAACGCCTAGAAGCAAACACAGTAATAACCAAAAACCAACATGGGTTTGTCCAGAACAGATCATGTGTGACTAATCTTAGTGTGTCCTTTGACAAAGTGACAAAATTAGTGGACCAAAGGAATGTCATCGATTTAATTTACTTGGACTTTAGTAAGGCATTTGATAGAGTAGATTATAACCTACTGATCTTCTTGCATTCTTTGACAAAGTGACAAAATTAGTGGACCAGAGGAAAGCTGTCGATGTGGTTTACTTGGACTTCAGTAAGGCATTTGACAAAGTAGACCATAACCTCACTACTAAATAAAGTAGAAAAATGTGGGATGGACAGCTACACCACCAGATGGTTTCAAAACTGGCTAACCAACCACACACAATGTGCGGTGCTCAACAGAACTGCACCTACATGGAGGGTTGTATGCAGTGGACTACCCCAAGGCTCTGTTTTAGGCCCAGGACTCTTCAATATCTTCATCAATGATTTGGACCAAGGAGTAGATGGGGAACTCATCAGATTTGCAGATGACACCAAACTGGCAGGAACAGCCAACCCTCCAGAAGATAGGCTCAAGATACAGAAGGATCTTGACAAACTTGAACATTGGGCGCTATCAGACAAAATGAAATTCAAGGGTGAAAAAAGTCAGGGTCTACATCTAGGCAAGAAAAACCAAATGCCCAGGTCCAGGATAGGTGGTACCTTGCGAAGGAGATGAACGGAAATGTTTCAATGTTTGATGCCACGCCTGAAGTTGCGCAAGAAAAAAAATCGTGATTAATTTTGAAGCTATTTTTGGAATCATGGAAACCATCAAGGTAAGAAAGTGACGTGAGGGCAGATTTATGATTAACAAGGCATGGAGATGGTTACAGGAACTGGGCATGGCTAGTTTAATGAATAGAAGGACCAGGGGAGGCATGATAACAGCCTTCCAATATCTCAAAGGTTGCCCCAAAGAAGAAGGAGTCAACCTATTCTCCAAAGCACCTAAGGGTAGAACAGGAAAAGACCCCCCACAATTGACAAATGCCCAGGTGGAGGATATATGGTACCTTGCTCAACGGTAGTAACTGTGAGAGGGATCTTGGAGTCCTAGTGGACCACCATTTAAATAGGAGCCAGCCGTGTGCAGCAGCTGCCCAAAAAAACCAACACAGTTCCAGGCTGCATCAACAGAGGGAGAGAATCAACATCATGTGAAGGGTTAATACCACTTTATAAGACCTTGGTAAGGCCACACCTGGAATCCTGCATTCAGTTTTGGTCACCACGATGCAAAAAGATGTTAAAGACTCTAGAAAGAGTGCAGAGAAGAACAACAAAGAGGACTAGGGGACTGGCGGCTAAAATATATGAAGAACGGTTGCAGGAAGTGGGTTTATGTCTAGTTTAATGAAAAGTAGGACCAGGGGAGACACGATAGCAGCCTTCCAACATCTCAGGGGTTGCCCCAAAGAAGAGGGAGTCAACCTATTCTCCAAAACACCTGAGGGTGGAACAAGAAGCAATGGGTGGAAACTAAACAAGGAGAGAAGCAACTTAGAACTAAAGAGAACATTGTTCATGACAGTTAGAACAATTGATCAGTGGAACTACCTGCCACCAGAAGTTGTGAATGCTCCAACACTGGAATGTTGGATAACCATCTGTCTGAAGTAGTGTAGGGTTTCCTGCCCAAGCAGGGGGTTGGACTAGAAGACCTCCAAGGTCCCTTCCAACTCTGTTGTTGTTGTTGTTGTTAAATAAAATTAAGGGTTTCCTTAACCCAGGTCTAAATTTTTCAATTCCGCTCTGTCGATCGGTTTTATTCCTATTTTGCAGGGTTGATGTGCCACCTACTGGCTAATTCCCAGTCGGCAATCTGCATTTTCAAATCCTGCCATTCCTACCGCCGAATTATAGTGTGGGTTCGCGGAAGAAAACACAGCAACGGCAACACGGAGAGATATGAACAAAAGGGAAAAGTAGCAAAAGTGTCTCGCTGGAGGGAGGCCACAGAAGAGGACGGAGATTACGTGGAAAAATAGGGGGTGTAAAAGAAACATCCTTCTTTCTTGTGTGTAAGTTTCATTGTGTTCAATAAATAATTGTTGAAGAAAAAAATGTGGTGCATTACTTTCTGGGCGACCCTCATACGTACATAAATACATACATACATTCATACATGCATGTATATGTATATGACTGTCATACATACATATATCCTTGGAGAGGGGCGGCATAGAAATAATAATGATGATAATAATAATAATATTAATAATAATAATAATAATTTTTAAAATGTGTGTGATTTTTTTGTCAAGTCCCTTCTTTTCCATTATCAGCAAAATATGTTATATATATGTGTGTGTGTGTGTGTGTGTGTGTATGTATATATATATACACACACACACACACACACACACACACACACACACATGTTCCTTCAATACACCAGGGTGATTCGACAGAAAAATATGTAACCCTTCCCTGGTGCAGAGCTGAAGGGATTGGATACTGTAGCCTAGAGGTTAATTCTCTGCCTTACAAGGCAAAGGTTGCAGGTTCAAGTCCCAGTGAGGGTATGGCTAGCTGATGAGGCCAACATAAGGCCGAAATAGATCTATGCTAATCTCCCTTAATTTTCAAATTCAGCAAAAACAAAAAAAACCCATGTGACATTCCCGTTTCTTCCCGTGTAAGATTTAGAAATTTCTGGCGACGTTTTGACGAGGTCCCACTCGTCATCTTCAGCCTGGTGCTTCTGTCCTTGTTCTAGGGCGAACACAGTGAGATCTGAGCTGCCTTCCTTCTATATATATATATACACACACATACATATACATATACTGTATATATATATATATATATATATATATATATATATATATATATATATTAATTTTCAAATTCAGCTTAAACATGTGACACATATAGATAGAATTGTCGGCTATCAATAAAATTAACTGCCTTTGAAATGGCCCTGGGTTGGGCCGAGAGGCAAAAAAGGAGCTGTGATGTTCCTTCAATATACCAGGGTGATTCGACACAAAAATGTAACCCTTCCCTGGTACAGAGCTGAAGGGATTGGATACTGTAGCCTAGAGGATAATTCTCTGCCTTACAAGGCAAAGGTTGCAGGTTCAAGTCCCAGTGGGTATGGCTAGCTGATGAGGCCAAAATAAGGCCGAAATAGATCTATCCTAGTCTCCCTTAATTTTCAAATTCAGCTTAAACATGTGACATATATATATATATATATATATATATATATATATATATATATATATATAAATAAAGGGAACACTTAAACAACAGAATATAATCCCAAGTACAGTAAATCAAACTTCTGTGAAATCAAACTGTCCACTTGGGAAGCAACACTGATTGACCATCAATTTCACCTGCTGTTGTGCACATTCAACTTTGTACAGAACAAAGTATTCAGTGAGAATATTTCATTCACTCAGATCCAGGATGGGTTCTTTGAGGGTTCCCTTTATTTATTTTTTTGAACAATATATATACCTGGGGAGCTGAGCTTGCACGAAACAATAAATTGCAAACTCAGATTTACCTGTGCGCGCTCCCCAACATGCTCAAAGGCCACATTGCCTTTCAACGCTTGGCTTGGCCGTGCTTCTAGTCCTCTGGGATTGTCTCCAGATCTTCCCAGAGACGTTTTGCGCATTGCCCTTTTAAGAGAGCCCGTTTTTCTGCTTGAATGGACTCGCGGAGTCAAATGCATGGGTATTGTTGCCGGCACGCCTTCCCTAGCAACTTTGGTGCACCCTCGGAGGGAGGTGCCAGGGCCTCCCCTTCTCCAAGTTTGAGACCAGGGGGAGACCCCGATTAGAACTCTCGAACCGAAGACCAGCCAAGAAAAGACGTGACACATCTGGAGTAGACGATCTGCACCAATTCGAAAAGCGCAAGTAGCTCCAAATCTCCAACTTTAGAAAAAAAAAGAGACGGGGAAATTGATCCCTTTGGGGTCGCTCTCTATTTGGGGGACAAACCAGGGGCCTGGTGGGGGACGGTCAACAATTCCCCCTTTCTCAACCATCTTCATTCTTAAGCAGCAAAGGAAAAAACCAAAGTTGTATTATTTTTTCCTCTCTTTTCAAAAGAGCCAGAGATGCAAGGTTTTGGGGGGTTATTTTTGCAACAGGTGTCAAATACCATCAAAACAGGTGTTTGGCAATACCGGGCATCGGCCGCTTGGCCCTGGGGTGGGTGGTCAGCACCCTGGTAGGCCTTCTGGCATGAATGGGAGGGCCCCCACCCTCCTCGAGGCTCCTTGCCGCTTGTGAGTGTGGTATTCACTCCCGAGCGTTGCCAGGACACCGAATCTCCACAGCAACGTTGTCGGTCAAGCAGCCTGATTATTGAACCAACTTTCCAGCTCCTGGGTGCCGGAGGTAGTTCAGGAATCCGACCGGAGCTCGTGGGATGGTGGGGGGAGAAAGAGGCGCGTGGGGTTTTTTTTGAAGCAGTGCAGGTAACTTTTGCAAACTATTTCACCTTTCAGAGTTCCCGGCGTTGGCACCAAGGCGAGACACCCCGCCGTCTCCGGTTCCGGCTTCGGGGAAGGGTTGGGACCGAGTGCAATGTTGTGATTTTGCAGGCCGCTAATATTGCACTTGTCCTGGCCTCCCCCTGTTCTGGATTCACACCCGACAACGGCGCTCACACCTGCTTCCCACCCGAGGCTACGTCAGGTGGGAATTTCGTGCGGCCGGAAGGCCGATGGAGTACTGTGTAGTCCACCTCAAGTCACCGCCCCTCAAGAAGGATAGAATGGAACTGGGAAAGGTGCAAAAAAGGGCAATAAGATTGATAAGGGAAATGGAGCCCCTCCCTTATGAAACCAGGTTGCAACGCCTTGGTCTCTTCAGCCTTGAAAGACGGCGTTTAAGAGGCGACTTAATCGAAGTGTATAAAATCATGCATGGGATAGAAAAGGCGGATAGAGAAAAAATATTTTCTCTATCACACAATACTAGGATGAGGGGCCCCTCCCTAAAGCTCATAGGTAAGAAAGTGAGGACAAATAAAGGGAAATATTTCTTCACCCAGAGGGTCCTTGGTTGATAGAATTCACTTCCAGAAGAGGTCGTGACAGCTGTCAGCCTGGATAGCTTCAAGGCAGGATTAGACAGATTCATGGATGCCAAGTATATTGGTGGTTATTGAAATGGATGTCCAAGTGCCGCTGCTATGTAGGTTGAGGCAGGCAGGGTTCCCTTGGGTACCATATGTTGGGGGTCGAGGGAAAGGGAGGGTCTTGCCTTCTCTTTCTACTCAAGATCCCCATGGACAATTGGTGGGCCACTGTGTGACACAGAATGCTGGACTCGATGGGCTTTGGCCCAATTCAGCATGGCTTTTATGATCTAGGGCAAATCAGGAGATGGGTCGGTGAGAGCCATCGGAGAACTATCCAGAACTGGGTTGAATTGGGGGGGGGGAGTCGGGTTTTCCCAGATACCTTATATACTTCTGCTTGTACACAAAGTCCTCAACTTACAACCCCAGCGATAGGTTGCTACTGGTCTGGTCCAGTTCTACGAGCCGAGAAGCAAACCCACAGCGACAGGATTTTCGAACCCATGGCTGCTTATGACCCCACCCCCACAATCAAGCCCCAAAATTTACGCCGTTAAGAGAGGACGTTTGTTAAAGTCATTTGCTTTCTCCTGTCTTCCTGCCTTCGTCCCATTGGGTGACGCCTTTCTTGTCGCCGTCGCTAAGCGAATCGCTCACCGGTGTGAAGTCAATAAAAAAACCTGAGCAAACCGGAAGTTCAGAAAAACAGACTTCCTGTTTGCCTGTTGTGCTGTTTTTGGCCCTCTGGAGTCATCAGGAAAGCATCCGGAGGGCAAAAAACCAGCACAACAGGCTGTTTTTCTGAACTTCCTGTTTGCCCGTTGGGCCATTTTTTGCACTCCGGGGTTACAGGGAAGCTTCCTTGAAGCCTCCAGCGGGCGAAACGGCCTTCCCCAAAGCCAAAAATCAGCCATCCCTGTCCTAGGGCTAATTTTCCGCATTGGGTCTTATTTTAGTGGAAACACGGCATTTATTTCAAACTCATTTATTCACGCCCGGAGTCCCCAAAATATGAAAAGCTGCAGGTATTTTTTTTTTATATAAAAATGATTTTATGGAAGGAGGGAGGCCGCTAGGAGAACAATTCCAAATCAAATCCAGAGAGGACCCCCTCAATGTTGTGTCGTGCGGCGTTTTTTAGGACTTCTGCAAGTTCGATCCAGCGTGGAATCGGGTGGCTCTCCAGCCAATGGATCCCGTGTGGGTGGAGAGACCCTCCCCCCTCAAAATCCTTTACGGGTGACGTTTTAGGTTTTTAAGGTTGTTCTAGCAAAATCCGGCGGTACGGTTCGAAGTCGACGGGGACCGTATCTAGAAAAGAAACAAGAGAAAAAGAGATGAAGCAATTTTGAGGTTTGGTGATAGACATAGAAACATGGAAGATTGACAGCAGAAAAAGACCTCCTGGTTCATCTAGTCTGCCCTTATACTATTTCCTGTATTTTATCTTAGGATGGATCTATGTTTATCCCAGGCATGTTTAAATTCAGTTACTGTGGATTTACCAACCATGTCTGCTGGAAGTTTGTTCCAAGCATCTACCCCTCTTTTAGTCAGATAACATTTTCTCACCTTGCTTCTGATCTTTTCCCCAACTGAACTCAGATTGTGCCCCCTTGTTCTTGGGTTCACTTTCCTATGAAAAACACTTCCCTCCTGGACCTTATTGAACCCTTTAACATATTTAAATGTTTCGATCATGTCCCCCCTTTTCCTTCTGTCCTCCAGACTATACAGATGGAGTTCATTTAAGTCTTTCCTGATACGTTTTATGCTTAAGACCTTCCACCATTCTTGTAGCCCGTCTTTGGACCCCTTTATATCTTTTTGTAGGTGAGGTCTCCAGAACTGGACACAGTATTCCAAATGGGGTCTCACCAGCGCTCTATACAGCGGGGTCACAATCTCCCTCTTCCTGCTTGTGATATCTCTAGCTATGCCGCCAAGCATTCGACTCTCTTTCCCTACCGCCTGACCGCACTGTTCACCCATTTGGAGGTGGTCAGAAATTATGACCCCTCAATCCTTTGGAAGGTTTCCATAACTCGTCCGATTTGCGTCAAACTGCTCACCGTTGCACCGATATTGCAGGTTGGACCAAATGATGTTCTCCTGAGAAAAACAGAACACACCGAGGCGCCCCCCTCTCATCGTGGTGTCGAGGACCACCCCGGAGTCAGCTACCAGTTGGGGTCCTTCGTAGAGTAGTACCCTGGGGAGGGGGTTGCGGGGGGAGAGGAGAGGAGAGAAGCAGAAATGGGAAGGAACAACACTTAGCCATCAATTGGGGTTTTCTGGATGCAGAAGAATCCCTTAGCCATCAATTGAAGTTTGGGGGATGCAGAAGGAATGTTTGTCCATCAATTGAGTTGGCCTTCACAGAGGTCACAGAGTTGGCCTTCTCCGGGTCCCGTCGACCAAACAATGTCGTTTCGAGGGCCTCAGGGGAAGAGCCTTCTCTGTGGCGGCCCCGGCCCTCTGGAACCAACTCCCCCCAGAGATTAGAACGGCCCCCACCCTCCTTGTCTTTCGCAAATTACTTAAGACCCACCTTTGTCGCCAGGCATGGGGGAGTTAAGTTATCCTTCCCCCCTAGGCTATTACAAGTTATGCATGGTATGTTTGTGTGTATGTTTGTTTTTTTATAATAAGGGTTTTTTAGTTGTTTTTATTAATTGGATTGTTCATGTTGTTTTACCACTGTTGTTAGCCGCCCCGAATCTGCGGAGAGGGGCGGCATACAAATCCAATAAATAACAACAACAACAACAACAACAATAATAATAATAATAATTGGGGTTTTCTGGAGGCAGAAGGAAGGCTTAGCCATCAATTGGGGTTTGGGGATTCAGAAGAAACCCTTAGCCATCAATTGGGGTTTGGCGAATGCAGAAGGAGCGCTTAGTCATCAATCGGGTTTAGAAACCCACAATTTTTGAGTCCAGCTACTAATTTCACTTCGAAATCAGGGTCCAGCATTCATTTTAATTCCGGTCTTTTGGAAATGAGGAAGCCAGAACTGCATTCCTGGGCAATTTCTCT
Source organism: Erythrolamprus reginae (assembly GCF_031021105.1). Lineage (NCBI taxonomy): Eukaryota > Metazoa > Chordata > Lepidosauria > Squamata > Dipsadidae > Erythrolamprus > Erythrolamprus reginae. The sequence goes on from NW_027248525.1 coordinate 96,217, forward strand.
CGAGGGGGTGGTGGTCAGAAATTCAACGCTCCTCTTCCTTCTCCCCCTCCCCCACCAGCTAAGCAAGGCGAGGGGAAAGTGGGGGGGGGCAGGGTGTCAAATTCCCACCCTTGTTCATTCTTCCTTTCTTTCTCCTATGCTCGCCCTGCTCTGACCTTTCCCTGCATTGTCCGGCTTTGGAGCGCATGAGTGCATTCCCGCATGGGATTGCTATGACAACTCAGACAATGCCTTGAGGGGGCTCCCCGGGGATGTGGGGGCAGTTTGGGAGGGGGGTTTGTGGAAGAGAGCAAAAGCCGGCTGTGAGAACGAGAGAGAGCAAGAGAGAGAGAGAGAGAGAGAGAGAGAAAGAGTGAGAGAGAGAAAGAGAGAGAAAAAGAGAGAGAAAGGGAGGGAGAGAGAGAAAGAGAAAGAGAGAGAGAAAGGGAGAGAAAGAGAGATAGAGTGTGTGAGAAAGAGAGAGAGAGAAAGAGAGAGAGAAAGGGAGGGAAAGAGAGACAGAGTGTGTGAGAAAGAGAGAAAGAGAGCAAGAGAGAGAAAAAGAGAGAGGAAAAGAAAGAGAAATAGAAAAAGAGTGAGAAAGAATGAGAGAGAGAGAAAAAAAGAGAGAGAATGGGAGAGAAAGAGAGAGAGAGAGAATGGGAGAGAAAGACAGAGAGTGAGAAAGAGAGAGAGAGAAAGGGAGAGAAAGAGAGAAGGGGAGAGAAAGAGAGAGAGTGAGAGAGAGAGAGAGACTGAGCGACTCTGGTGTGCACAAACACACACAGACCCACAAATTGTTGACCAGCCAGACCTTAAAGTGGGAATGCAACTTTGATTCGGTGCCAACTTGGAAATAAAAATTCTGAAGTGGCAGGAGAGGATATATTTTGTGTGTTTGTGTGTGTGTGTCTGGCCTTCCCTCAGTGGTGCAGTGGTTAGAGTGCAGTTCTGCAAATGAACTTCTGCTGATCTCCAGCTACCAGCAGTTTGGCAGATCGAATCTCAGTAGGCTCAAGGTGGACTCAGCCTTCCATCCTTCCAAGGTCGGTAAAATGAGGACCCAGATTGTTGGGGGCAAGAAGCTGACTTTGTAAACCACTTAGAGAGGGCTGTAAAGCATTGTGGAGCAGTATATACAGTGTTCCCTCACTTTTTGCGGGGGATGCATTCCGAGACCGCCCGCGAAAGTCGAATTTCCGTGAAGTAGAGATGCGGAAGTAAATACACTATTTTTGGCTATGGACAGTATCACAAGCCTTCCCTTAGCACTTTAAACCCCTAAATTGCAATTTCCCATTCCCTTAGCTGCCATTCAGATTACTACTCACCATGTTTATTTATTAAAGTTTATTTAAAAAAATATTTATTAAAGGCAGACGAAAGTTTGGCGATGACACATGACGTCATCAGGTGGGAAAAACCGTGGTATAGGGGAAAAAACCGTGAAGTATTTTTTAATTGATATTTTTGAAAAACCGTGGTATAGACTTTCCGCGAAGTTCGAACCCGCGAAAATTGAGGGAACACTGTAAATCTAAATAGTATTGCTATTGCTTTTGTGGATGCAGAAAGAACTTTTAACCACGAATTGGGGTTTTCTGGAGAGAGAAGAAACATTTGGCCATTAAGCTGCCAAACTGGAAAACTCAATTTAACCTTGCCTATGCAGGACACTAAACCAAAACTTTGGTTTTGGGGTGGTGGTGGAAGGGGTTGAAGCAGCTGTACGTGTGGGCTGCCATCGAGCGAGGAATTGCAAATGAGAAACCGGGATTATTCTCACCGGATGTAGCCCACTTGCGGCCTGTGCAAGAGACGCCAGCGATACGAGGTTTTATCCTTCCAGCCGACGTTGCGAGGATCCTTCCACAGTAGCTTGACGTGGCCGGGGGTGTGGCCTGTGTGCCACAAGGCATTGCGCAGATATTCACCTGGCCCCGTGTCCGATTTTACCGCCTGCCGAGAAAAAAAATGGCAATATTGGCATTCGATTTAGCCGAAATCTGATCATGTGGTCAGAATTCAGATGCTTAGCGAGTTACTCATAATGATGACATCACAGTGCCCCGGAAGTCACATGATTCACCTTTTGAGACTTTCCGACGAGTAACGTCCACGGGGGGGGACCCAGATTCACCAAACTAGCTGTGTTGCTAATTTAACCGCTGTGGTTATTTGCTTAACGATGGTCACAAAAGCGTCGTAAAAATAGGGCAAAGCACAACTGATACCTCGCTTAGCAATGGAAATTTTAGACTCGAATACGGTCGTTAAGTCGACTGCGGGCTTTGAATCGGGTCGTGAAAGGGTTCGCTCCAGGGGTGGGGACTAAACTTACGATTCCACCCTCGCCTTGTGGCCACGCCTTGTGGCCTGCGCGGTTGCCAAAAATAGAATAAAAAATAAAATAAAGAGCAAAAAAAAAGCCAAGATGGTAAACACATGTACAGTGCCGAAAAACTGGACTTCTGCACGTGCTCAGAAGAAGAAATAAAATTTAATAATAAATTAATAGATAATAAATAAAATAAGTAAAATTATTTGTTTCTTTAAAAAAATTAATTTATTTAATTTGATATAAACATTTATTTTATTAAATAAAATTTAATAATAAAGAATAATAAATAAATAATAAATAAGTAAACAAATAAAATAAATACAATTATTTATTTATTAAATAAAACTTAATTTTTTTATTTCTTTAACTTAATATAGAAACATAGAAGATTGACGGCAGAAAAGCCACGGTGGTTTGTTCAAGTTGGCTTGAATTTTAATGTCTTTAAAAATATCCGCCAATCAGTCGTGCTGAACGTTTGTAAGCAAAAGGAGACGCCCTGCAGATAAGATTCTTTCAGGAGCGGATAAAGCTAAATGACCTTTGGGTTACCACCACCCTCCCGCCTTCATGCTAAACGTCATTCACCTTAAGCTGCAGGCTGGGCTCAGCCACGGCCCGGAATGGCGTGGCCTGCCAGTAGGTCTGTTCGGTTTGTTTCCACATGACCACATAAAAACTGGCGCTGTCTTGGTAGGCGAAGATGAAGCCGGCGTAATCGTCATCGGTCACGGTGTTGACGTGGAAAGTGCCTTCAAAGTCCACCCCGTTGAACGCCGTGTATCCTACCCCACGGAGTCGAGAGTAAGGTTAAGAGGGGGGTCAAGAATGAAAGGAGGGTAAAAATTCGGGGAGGGGGATCAGGAGCCAAAGATAGGAGCTGGAATAATTATTTACTTTCACTTTCGGTTTCACAATCGCCCAACAAACATTTACAAGTGGTCCTCACTTAGTGACAGTTGGGCCCAGGGGTCAGGAATGAAAGGGTAGGAGCTGGAATTGTATTTGTATTGTCTAAGGACGTTTTGGGAATCTAAACCATGAAAGTGCCTCCAAAACAAACAAGCTAACATCAGTCTGCTTACCTACAGCCAAGCCTGGATCGCTATTCATGGTTTGGACGATTTCCATACCCTGAAAATAAAATTTAGTGATGAGAGAGAAAGAGAGAGAGAGGGAGGGAGGGAGGGAGAGGGAGAAAGAAAGGAAGGAAGGAAGGAAGGAAGGAAGGAAGAAAAGCGGGAAGGAAGGAATGGAGGGAAGGGAAGGAGGGAAGGAAGGAAGGAAGGAAGGAAGGAAAAAAGAAAGATTTTAACAGACCCTACAACTGTGTGGACATCTCAGCAACTTCAGATCAGGTTGCCCGATAGATGATCTTCCATTTTCCTTACCTGGTTAAGGACAACCCAGTTGGGATCAATTTGAGCATCTCCCTCAGGGTCTAAGATGACCGTCTGGTAGGCCCGGAAGTCGGTCAATGTCACTTCGGAACTCTCTGGACACACGTCTATCGGATCGGCCACCGTATCATTGTCAAAATCCTCCTCGCAGGCGTCTCCCACACCGTTGCCTACAGAGATCAATAAACACGTGTGGATGGATGGTTGGATGGATGGTTGGATGGATGGTTGAATGGATAGAGAGAGAGATAGATAGAGAGATAGATGATAGATAGATAGATAGATGATAGATAGATAGATAGATAGAAGATAGATAGATAGATGATAGATAGATAAATAGATAAATAGATAGATGATAGATAGATGATAGATAGATAGATAGATGATAGATAGATGATAGATAGATAGATGATAGATAGATGATAGATAGATAGATAGATAGATAGATGATAGATAGATGATAGATAGATGATAGATAGATAGATAGAAGATAGATAGATAGATGATAGATAAATAGATGATAGATAGATAGATATATAGAAGATAGATAGATAGATAGATGATAGATAGATAGATGATAGATAGATAGATAGATAGATAGATAGATAGATAGATAGATATCCACAAGTCTTAAAGTTGCCGTGTTTGAAGACCTCTGACCTAAATCGACGGGAATCCTTGCATCCCGGATAAAACCAAGAGCTCTCTGGGAAAAATTTAAGATCTCTTTCCTTCCCGCAAGGACAGTTACCGTCGACGTCTTTCTGGTTGGGATTCGCAATCAGGCGGCAGTTGTCAGGCCCAGGAGGCAGGTAGTCTGGGATCCCATCGTTGTCATCGTCGTTATCACAGTCGTCGCCCTGCCCGTCGTTGTCCGAGTCCAGCTGCGAGCTGTTAGGAATTTCCGCACAGTTGTCTTTGGTGTCTTGGTGGCCGTCACCATCTCTGGAAGACAGGAAGAGGAAGCGGTGAGAGTTAAATAAGCCACAAGCGGAGACGGAAGAGAGCCAGTGGTCCCGAAGTTAAACCTCTAATGCCTTGCAGGTTCAAATCCTGGTAAGGGTATGACTAACTGATGAGAGCATAATATAGCTCAAAATAGATCTATAGTAGTCTCTTTTCCTTTTCAATTATCAGTAAAAAATATGTTACATACATACATACATATATACTTATGACCATGATTAATTTCACCATGTTAGTAATGTATTTATTTATGTATTTATGTATCTATGTATGTATTTATTTATTTATTTATTTATTAGATTGAAAAGTTATTCACTGAACAACTGTGGAGAAAACTTGACCATTGTTGTTGTTGTTATTATTATTATTATTATTATTATTATTATTATTATTTATTAGATTTGTATCCTGCCCTTCTCTGTAAACTCGAAGACTTAACTTATCACTTAGCCCTAGAAATTTTGGGTTCAATACCTAAAATGGCAGTATTTTTTTTAAAATACATACATAAACATATTTATCTTTGAATTATATTTATTAGTTTCTTGGATTATCTTTCTATGTAATTTCTTTTCTTTTATGCATTCTTTCCTCTAGCTACCGGTAATTATAAAATTTTTTCCCATATCTTATAATATTCGGAGTCTTCTTTCCCTTCTAGCTTCTTTGATATTGTCTTTGGTGTGTTCAGTAAAATGGCAGTATTTTTATGACCTCTGCCCTAAGAGCCGCCGTGGCAGCCTGGTGTCCTGTTGAGGTTTAGGACTACAAAACCCATGCTCCTTAGTGAAGACTTGGAAGCATTCCTCCCTTCTCCATTGGACTTTTTCCTCACCAGTTCCTTTCCAATATTTCCAAGCCACAATGTGAGGACTTCCCTCGTTCTGATAACGGTGTGTTTCCAGACAAATGCTGGTTTATAAGCCTTCAAAACCTTGACAAAACCCCCTCCCTCAAACCTAGTTTCATTGTAGCTTGTCATCTGGCGGGGACAAAATCTATTTTTAAAACGGGATTCAAGCGTCGGAATTTGGTTTGTTGTTACCTGTCCTCGTTCGTGTCACAAGCGTCTCCCACCAGATCACTGTCCATGTCTGTCTGAAAGAAACCAGGATGTCAGGTGAACAAGCAAGCATGTAGTTGGTGCAGCATTTGGGAGAGGCTGGCATTTGAGGATCCCCAGGTTTTAAGAGGGATTACAGCACCTCGGACCTACATCAATGACCTTTGCGATTACATCACAAGCAACTGTGTACTCTTCGCTGACAATGTAAAACTCTTCAACACTACCGATGATACAACTACTCTCCAAAAAGACCTTGGCGCTGTTTCTGAGTGGTCTAACACATGGCAACTCCAAATCTCAACTAGCAAATGCTCTGTCCTACACATTGGGAAGAAGAATCTGAACTCCAAATACGAACTGAATAATCAAATTATCACAGATAATCCCCACTCGGTTAAAGACCTTGGTATACTAATAACAAAAGATTTAAGTGCCAAGGCCCACTGCAACAACATAGCCAAGAAGGCTTCAAGGGTTGTAAACCGAATCCTACGTAGCTTCTGCTCTGGCAATCTCACACTACTTACCAGAGCTTACAAAACTTGTGCCAGACCCATCCTCGAATACAGCTCATCTGTTTGGAACCCATATCGCATCTCAGACATTAACACCCTTGAAAATGTCCAAAGATACTTCACCAGAAGAGCCCTTCACTCCTCCACTCGAAAGAGAATACACTATGAGACTAGACTTTCAATCCTGGGCCTAGAAAGTTTAGAACTAAGACGCCTTAAACAAGATCTAAGTATTGCCCACACAAGATCATATGCTGCAACGTCCTGCCTGTCGGCGACTTCAGCTTCAACCACAACAACACAAGAGCACACAACAGATTTAAACTTAATATTAACGGCTCCAAACTTGACTGTAAAAAAATATGACTTCAGTAACCGAGTTGTCGAAGCGTGGAACTCATTACCGGACTCCGTAGTGTCATCCCCAAACCCCCAACACTTTACCCTTAGATTATCCATGGTTGACCTCTCCAGATTCCTAAGAGGTCAGTAAGGGGCGAGTACAAGTGCACTAGAGTGCCTTCCGTCCCCTGTCCTATTGCTCTCCTATATCTCCTATACCTTTCTTCCATTCCTATATCTCTTCTTCTATTCTTTCATTGATGTGTTCTATTACTATACCTTCTTTTCTCTTCTTTCTTAGATATATTTTACTATGAGTATCTCCTCTATAACCATCATCATGTATTTTACTATGTGTATATAGATATATACCCACGAAAACCCTCATTGTACATTGGACAAAATAAATAATAAATAAATAAATAAATAAATTCCAAGATAAATATCAGTCTACACATCTTGTAACTTCCTGGAGGATCAAACCTGAGTTGGATTGCTAAGTTCTGGACAGCTGTCGCAAGCGTCCCCAACACCGTCTTCATCCCGGTCAGTCTGCAGAGGGTTGGGTACCTTCGGACAATTGTCCAGCCCGTTGGGAATCCCTAGAGAAGGAAAACAGGAGTTAGCAAAGCTTTTTTATTTTCAGTTTCCCTATGTCTGATTCTTTTTCGATATCTTGATCGTAGCAAACTCTACACCGGTAGTTTGAGTTCCCCAGAGAGAAAATTAACAAATCGAAGCTTTCACATTTTCTCCCCTGCAAGGAAAGTACTGTATTTTTTGGAGTATAAAACACACTTTTTTCCTCCCTAAAAGTGGCTTAAAATTCAGGAGCGTCTTATACGCCGAATGTAGCTTTCTTTCCCCCAGCCCTAACTAGGTGCTAACAATCTTCCCTGCTCTTAACTTGCAGGTTCTTTCATTGTTACTCTCTGTGAAGAATGTTTTCCAAGCCCTAAGTCTTTGCAGGTTTTTTTTTCATTGCTCTAACTTGCTCCGAGTAAGTTTCTTTCCAGCCCTAACGATGTTCCCAGCTCTTACCCCCTTGCAAGCTCTTTCATTGTTACTCTCTGTGAAGAATGTTTTCCAAGCCCTGTCTTTGCAGGGTTTTTTTTCATTGCTCCAACTTGCTCCGAGTAAGTTTCTTTCCAGCCCTAACGATGTTCCCAGCTCTTACCCCCTTGCAAGCTCTTTCATTGTTACTCTCTGCAAAGAATGTTTTCCAAGCCCTGTCTTTGCAGGTTTTTTTTTCATTGCTCCAACTTGCTCCGAGTAAGTTTCTTTCCAGCCCTAACGATGTTCCCAGCTCTTACCCCCTTGCAAGCTCTTTCATTGTTACTCTCTGCGAAGAATGTTTTCCAAGCCCTAAGTCTTTGCAGGTTTTTTTTTTCATTGCTCTAACTTGCTCCGAGTAAGTTTCTTTCCAGCCCTAATGATGTTCCCAGCTCTTACCCCCTTGCAAGCTCTTTCATTGTTACTCTCTGCGAAGAATGTTTTCCAAGCCCTAAGTCTTTGCAGGTTTTTTTTTCATTGCTCTAACTTGCTCTGAATAAGTTTCTTTCCAGCCCTAACGATGTTCCCAGCTCTTACCCCCTTGCAAGCTCTTTCATTGTTACTCTCTGTGAAGAATGTTTTCCAAGCCTTAAGTCTTTGCAGGATTTTTTTTCATTGCTCCAACTTGCTCCAAGTAAGTTTCTTTCCAGCCCTAACGATGTTCCCAGCTCTTACCCCCTTGCAAGCTCTTTCATTGTTACTCTCTGCGAAGAATGTTTTCCAAGCCCTAAGTCTTTGCAGGTTTTTTTTTCATTGCTCTAACTTGCTCCGAGTAAGTTTCTTTCCAGCCCTAACGATGTTCCCAGCTCTTACCCCCTTGCAAGCTCTTTCATTGTTACTCTCTGTGAAGAATGTTTTCCAAGCCCTAAGTCTTTGCAGGGTTTTTTTTCATTGCTCTAACTTGCTCCGAGTAAGTTTCTTTCCAGCCCTAACGATGTTCCCAGCTCTTACCCCCTTGCAAGCTCTTTCATTGTTACTCTCTGTGAAGAATGTTTTCCAAGCCCTAAGCGGCACATCGCTGCAACTAAGTAACATCATTCATTAGTGCACTTTGCTGAAAAGAGGAGGAGGAGGAAGAAGAGGAAGAAGAAGAAGAGGAGGAGATCTGCGATATCTTTAATGGTTCTCTGAGCTTAGTTATTTCCCTCGCAGGCATTTCATAACCTGACTAGGCAACACCATCAGCACTAGGAGGAGGAGGGATCTGCTTTCTCTCAACCAAGCTCAGACAGCCCCGAAGACTCTTCAACGGAAGACCCAGGGGAAGAGCCTTCTCTGTGGTGGCCCCGGCCCTCTGGAACCAACTCCCCCCAGAGATTAGAATTGCCCCCACACTCCTTGCCTTTCGTAAGCTACTTAAAACCCACCTCTGCCACCAGGCATGGGGGAACTGAGATGCTCTTTCCCCCTAGGCCTTTTACAATTTTATGCATGGTATGTCTGTATGTATGTTTGGTTTTTTATATTAATGGTTTTTTAATCGTTTTTAGTATTGGATTATTATTGTACGCTGTTTTACGATTGCTGTTAGCCGCCCATAGTCTTCGCATAGGGGCGGCATATAAATCCAATAAAAATAAATAAATAAAAATAAATAAATAACAATCTTGGATGGCTACAGGATCGACCGTCCCCTCCAGCTGTTGGGGAGTCGATGGCCTTACCATCCCCATCAATGTCGTTGTCACACGCATCGCCTTCCCCGTTGTGGTCGGTGTCCTTTTGATCATTGTTCGGAACGTTGGGGCAGTTGTCACAAGCGTCGCCATATGAATCTGTGTCCGAGTTTTGCTGGTCTTTGTTGGGGAGGAGACGACAGTTATCCTATAGAATAAGACAGGTGTGTGTGTGTGTGTGTTGTGTGAAAAGATTCCTGTTCTGACCTAGGCTTCACTCCTTGTCACAAAAAAACCACAATGTTTCCCATAGGAATCAATGGAAAAGCGATTAATGCGTGCAAGCCCAAAATTCACCCCTTTTGCCAGCTGAAGCGCCCGTTTTTGCGCTGCTGGGATTCCCCTGAGGTTCCCCTCCATGGGAAACCTCACCTCTGGACTTCCGCGTTTTTGCAATGCTGCGATTTCACTGAGGCTCCCCTCCCTGGGAAACCCCACCTCCAAACTTCCGTTGCCAGCGAAGCATCCGATTTTGCGATGCTGGGATTCCCCTGCTGGGATTCCACTGCAGCATCACAAAAACGAGAAGTCCGGAGGTGGGGTTTCCCATGGAGGGTAGCCTCAGGGGAATCCTAGCAGGTGCTTCGCTGGCAACGGAAGTCCAGAGGTGGGGTTTCCCAACAGGGGGAGCCTTCACCTGGCAACAAAAGTCCGGAGCCGGTGCATCCCAGCAGCAGCGGCGGGTTCGTAAGGTGAAAATAGTTCGGAAGAAGAGGCAAAAAAATCTTAAACCCCAGGTCCGTATCTCGAAAAGTTTGTATGACGAGGGGTTCGTAAGACGTGGTATCACTGTACATATAGCATTTAGCCCACAGCAATATATCATATATTATTAGCACATAGCAATATATTCTATTATTCTATTATAATAGAATATAATTCTATTATTAGCACACAGTAGTATTAGCACACGCCAAGTATATATACCATTTAACACACAGCAATATAGTATATTCGCTTATTAACACACAGCAATACTTTAGCACAGAGCAAAACCTAACACAGCAATACAGCAAGCATTATCAAGACTAACCGCAATACAATACCAACAACCAACAATACAATGCAATACAACAGAGAGCGGCACATTTGTCTCTCTTTTATGGCTAATTGCAGCCTAGCCCTTAAAGTAACACTATGCTATTTCCTCCAAACATACATTGCTGGTTAGTTTATATATTGACAAACCCAACCAGTGCAGTACATAGTACTGACATCTTCTACTTATGTCCTATGGGAGGGGCCATCCAGCATCCCCTTGGGCTTTTACTCTCGAGTTGACCTCTGTTCCTCAATTGTTCCCTTCTCCTGGCAGCTCACATCGGGAACAGGCTCCAGCTGTTCTTCTGCCCCATTTATCTCTGACCCCGAAGGTAGCTAATAATGGTCTGATGGCCCTGGCTCCGTCTCTGCCTCGGATGCAGAGCTCTCATCAGAACCTGCGAGATATTGCTTCCTACCCATGTGCAGTAGCCAAATCTCATTCGGACAAGTGCGTGCGCCCGCCGGACGTGCCCCCGCCAGTCACCCGAAGCTATGTGTACATCGACCAGTAGTGGCGGTAATTGGATTCTACCCTACATATTACATGCCTTAAAACCAATCTATGCCCTAAATCCTTTACACTTTTTTTGCCAAGAATCAGGAGAATGTCTTTGCAAACGGCCCCCTGCTCACAAATCTGCAGTGCCCCCAACCCATTTTATTTTCTATAGCGGGGGTCTGAGAAGTCTGAAAGCATCCTTAGAAATAGCTTGTGGGTGAGGTACGGCTGGCTTGGCCATTGCTCATCCAGTACATGGGGATTGCCATGTACACATTGAATTTTGGGGTACCTCCACATTCTTGATTCCGTCACCATCGGCATCATCGTCACACTGGTCACCAATGCCGTCATTATCTGCGTCTTCCTGCCCTGAGTTTGGGGTCAACCGGCAGTTGTCCTGAAAAAATAGAAACATAGAAGATTGACAGTAGAAAAAGACCTCCTGGTCCATCTCGTCTGCCCTGATACTATTTCCTGTATTTTATCTTAGGATGGATGGATGTTTATCCCAGGCATGTTTAAATTCAGTTCCTGTGGATTGACCAACCACGTCTGCTGGAAGTTTGTTCCAAGCATCTACGACTCTTCCAGTCAAATAATATTTCCTCACATTGCTTCTGACCTTTCCCCCAATTAACCTCAGATTGTGCCCCCTTGTTCTTGTGTTCATTCCTATTTTTAAAAAAAACTTCCCTCCTGAACCTTATGGAACCCTTTCACATATTTAAATGTTTCGATCAAATATTAACCAGTCTTTGAAGTATATTATTTGTAAAATAACAGAGTAAGAAATGCAGAGGTGTTGAAATCAATGAATTATAGAATTACAGCTCTTTGTATGTTTCACTCTCCCCTAATCCTCTTTTGTTGTTCTTTTCTGCAGTTTCCTGTGCACAATGTTTGTAGCTGTCATTGCTCAACACAAGAACATTTCCCCCCAAACGCCATCACTCTGCTAAACAAATAATCCCCTCAACACTGTCCAACTATTTACTAAGTCTGCACTACTATTACTGCTAGCTTTTTTTCTCATCGTTCCTATCACCCATCTCCTCCCACTTATGACTGTATGTTTTACCTGTGCACAGTGCTTGTGGTTGTCAATGCAGGGCAACGGCTCGTCTGGATAGCCGTCGATGTCTGTGTCCCGCCCGCACACATTTCCGTTGCCGGCCCAACCGACGTTGCACTAGACAGGCGGAGGAAAAAGAAAAGCCACAATTTGATTAAGGAGACCGATGGAAATCACACAATAATTCGATTAAGGAGGCCGATCGAGATCACAAAATGGTTTTTGTTGAGGATGGCGATTTAAAATCATGGAATGATTTTATTAAGTGTTCTGCCGGCTCTCTGCACGAACCTCTAATAAAATGCAAAGGTAGCCAAAACAGACACACACACGTGAAAAGTCAAGAATACTTTCTTTATCCACAAAAAAATAGAAGGATAACCCCCTTTTTGTTGTCAAAGGGCTCACCTTCAAAGCAAACAGACTTGAATGCAGTGGAATAACAAAACAAAACAAAAACTCAAAGCAATTAACAAATAGCTGTGAAATCGTCACAGCTACTCTCCTTCAGACGTTGTCCAACTCACACATTTAACTAGGATTTACGTTCAGAGTCCTGATATCAAAGCACAGAGTCCTTGGAGAATCCAGAGAGTCAAGCCACATCCACTATCACAAACAGATAATCTTACATACTGAGAGGCCGGCATGCTGCCCATTTAACAGCAGCCGTAATTAGTGGAACCACACCCAACCACAGGTGAACTCTCTTATCTCTTGCAATACCTACGTAGCTGCTCTCTCCTATTCATGGCCCTTCGCATGCGTGCGTCTATAACTGCTTCTTCATCAGAGTCCAGCGAAGATAAGGAGGATGATAAATTGCTTCCCTGAGGGTCCTATTTCACAGTCACTCCCTGCTTCCGACGAGTCGGCAGTAAAACAGGCCTTTGACACTGGGAGGATTCACCCACATCCACCCCCACCGTCCTTGGGGCAGGAGCTGGCCCAGAGCCAACCACAACAATTAAGGGTGCCGACTGAAATCAGAAAATAATTTTATTGATCGGAATAAAGAGATCGAATCAATCTTAAGAATCGGTTACCGAATTGCGTTGTTTCTAGTTGCGCTATAAAAAACGGCCAATTAAGGCTGTCAAAAACTTTGTGCATATTGACAAAAATTAGTGCGGATTGTTTGTCGATTTGTTTATTGTAATATTCAAGCGTGTCTTATATGATTCGTGTTTCTGTGCAGCAGGAAGCCATTCTGGTCTGAGTGTATTATTTGGTTTAGAATTTTTAAAAGTCTTTTTGACATAATTGAGGCTAATATTTTGTAATCGGTATTAAGGAAAGAGATCGGCCTATGGGCAAAATGGTTTTTATTAAAGATGATGATTTAAAATCATGGAATAATTTTACTAAGGGGGCCGCCTGAAATCGGAAAATAATTTTATTAAAGGTGTCAATTGCAATCACAAAATGGTTTTTTATTAAGGGTGGAGATTTGAAATCATGGAATGATTTTACTAAGGGGGCCGACTGAAATCAGGAAATAATTTTATTAAGGGTGTCAATTGAAATCACAAAATGGTTTTTTATTAAGGGTAGAGACTTAAAATCACGGAATGATTTTACTAAAGGGGCCGGCTGAAATCGGAAAATAATTTTATTAAGGGTGTCGATTGAAATCACAAGTTTTTTTTTTAAATTAAGGATGCGCAATGAAGTCACAAAATGGTTTTTATTAAGAATGCAGACTGAAATCACAACATGATTTTTTATTAAAGGCGCCACCTGAAATCAGAAAACAATTTTATTCAGGGTGTGCCAAATGAAATCACACAATTTCCCAGCGAAAGGCAACACAACCTGGAGAGAACACATCAGCTCCTCTCCTCTACCTTCCAGAAGGCTCGGAAACAGCTAAAATGGAGCCTCCATCGTTAAGAGTAGTCTACCTTCCCCTACCCTACTTGGCCTCCGGCCTTTCACCGGAACCTCAGGATTTCAATAGGAGAATTCTTACCGAACAGGAAACATCGCCGTTGCGTTCGAAGAGGCAGTACCCGTTGACGTCGCAAGGGTTGTGGCTCGGGCTTTCGCATGCCTTCTGCGGGGTACAACTGCCCGCCTCCTTCTCCACAAAACCGGATTTACACGGCCCACATTTGAAAGACCCCTAAGAGAGAGAGAGAGAAAGAAGGCGGGGTAAAGCGAAATGAAGAGGGACCGAACCTGGCCAGCTTTCACGGAACATTATCAGATGGGGGTCGGGTGGGAATTGTGTGAATTTCCTCCTTCCTGGACCCGCGCACGTTTTTTTTTGTAAAGTCCCTTCCTGCTTTTCCCAAGTGGAGCTACTACTCACCACCGTGTTGGTGCAAATTGCGTTAGGGTCACAACCTCCGTTGTTCCCGTTGTTGCATTCATCAACGTCCGTGCAAATCTGGGCCAAATAGAGATGAGTTAGCCAGGTAGCCTTGGGAGAGGGTAACGCAAGCAATTTAATTTATTAAATTTGTTTATTTATTTATTTTATTTTATTGGATTTATATGCCGCCCCTCTCCGAGGACTCGGGACGGCTCACGGCATGTACAGAAAAACAGGAAACAATAATAACAATCCAAGTATACCTTAAAAAACAATCTTAAAATTCTAATTTAAAACTATCAATATCATTCATTCAGCAGTCAAACTAAGTGTTCATTGGTCAGGGGGGGAAGGTCTAAAGAACCCCAGGCCCGGCGACATAGATGAGTTTTTAGGGTTTTTATTTAATTTATTTTATTACATATGCTTAATTTAATTTATTTAATTTATTACATTTGTTTCATTTATTGTATTTAATGTAATTTACTGCATTTATTTATTTAATTTATTTATTACATTTGCTTAATTTAATTTATTTATTTATTTAATTTATTTAATTTTTAATTTAATTTGTTAAATTTATTTGATTTAATTTATTACATTTGCTTAATTTAATTTATTTATTTATTTAATTTATTTAATTTATTTAATTTAATTTGTTAAATTTATTTGATTTTATTTATTTAATTTATTTAATTTAATTTGTTAAATTTATTTGATTTAATTTGTTAAATTTATTTGATTTAATTTATTACATTTGCTTAATTTAATTTATTTATTTATTTAATTTATTTAATTTAATTTGTTAAATTTATTTGATTTTATTTATTTAATTTATTTAATTTAATTTGTTAAATTTATTTGATTTAATTTATTACATTTGCTTAATTTAATTTATTTATTTATTTAATTTATTTAATTTAATGTGTTAAATTTATTTGATTTAATTTATTAAATTTATTTGATTTAATTTGTTAAATTTATTTGATTTAATTTGTTAAATTTATTTGATTTTATTTATTAAATTTATTTGATTTTATTTATTTAATTTAATTTATTAAAATTATAAGCCACCCAACTTCTTCCGGATTCCGGGCGGCATACAACCAATCCTCGTGTTACTATGGCATTGTGATGGCATTGCGTGCTGCAACAAAGAGTACAAAATAAACCAGACAGAAAACCAGAAAAATCTCAACCTTCTGTTATTCTATCGCACAAAAAAGGAAAGGTTCTGGAATCTCCCTGGCTCCTACCTCAAAGGGCCATGGTTTGAGTTGAAAGAGAGAGAAAAAAACTCCAAGCTTTCATAAACTACAGTTGGGATTTAAGTCACTCACCTGTTTGCTGGCTTTGGCGTAATCGGCCCCCACTCCAGTGACAAGATTCCCCTTGTAGCCCGGCGGACACGGCTCACAACGAAACCCAGGCGCAATGTTGAGGCACTTGGACCCAGCAAAACACGGGTTCGCAAACAAACACTGCAGTCACGCCAAAAACATAAAAAGGAATGAGGTGTAGTAGTAAGTAAAGGTTCCCTTCACACATACTTTCTACTCGTTCCTGACTCTAGGGGGTGGTGCTCATCTCCATTTCAAAGCCGGAGAGCCAGCGCTGACTGAAGACGTCTCTGTGGTAAAACACTGAAGGAGTTCCTTTCCCGCCAAAAGTGGTCCCTATTTTTCTACTTGCATTTTTTGCGCGCTAGGTTGGCAGAAGCTGGGACAAGTAACGGGAGCTTGCCCTGTTACGCGGCGCTAGGGATTCGAACAGCCGAACCGCCGACCTTTGTGATCGACAAGCTCAGTGTCTCAGCCACTAAACCACCGTGTCCCTAATCTAAACACCGATGAATCCCTAACCTAAACACCGCGTACCTATCTACACATACTTTAATATACGTAGTATTATATTGTTATTGGCAGAATTGTAGAATGGTACTTCGCAAAATCAACAGTGTTGATCAGAAACAAGGGATTATAGATGATCGGATTCTATATAACAACAGGATAGTTTTCCCCAGAGGGCGCGAAGGTTTTTTTTCCGTCTGAAATAAAAAAAGATGACGGGACAAGACCAAATCATAGGAGCCGAAAATTATTTCACCTCGTTGATGTCGGCGCAATGGGTGCCGTTGCCTTCAAAACCAGGAGGACAGGGCCCACAACGGTATCCCGGGTATTCGTAGATTTCCATACAGTCGACGCCGGCGAAACACGGGTTCGGGTTACAACGGGACCGGTGTTCGTGAAACCCTATCGGAAGAGAGGTTTCAATTGGTCACAGGTTGGAAATAATAACCTGAACGGTAGACCACGATGGGGCAAGGTTCTAGTTCTCAAGAAGCCACGGCTTCCCAAGCTTCCCCCCCACTTTACGGATAGTCCTCGGCTTACGACCACAATGGAGCTCAACGTTTCTCTCGCTAAAACGAGACAATTATTAACCGAGTTTTCCTCTAACAGGCAGTTGTAAGTTTTAAGAGAGATGGGAAAAACGAATTGTAAGGACATTTATTGCAGCAAAATCCACTTCTCCTCTGTGGTGGTGGTACTCCATATCTCCCTCTCGGTCCAACTCACCACATACTTGGCATTCCATGATGGTGTTCCGTATTAAAGACATTTCTTTGACCTGGAAAGGAAAAATTATAAATATATATATATTAAAAATAATAGAGATTCTCTCAAGTTGCTGGAGATGTTCAGAAGGGGAGAAAACACTTGACGGTTTGTGCTTAAATCCCCGTTTAAACAGAAATTACTAGTTTGTTACTTTGTGAATTAATACTGGTAGTATTATGTCGTGTCAGGGTTAATAATAATAATTAATAATAATAATAATAATTTATTAGATTTGTATGCCGCCCCTCTCCGAAGACCTGGGGCGGGTTCCAAGTAATATATCCACAGCAAACGGAATCCCTCAAAGAACGATTTATTTGGCTATGCCATGGCACAAGCTGGTGAAAAATGTTCCTGCAGTTTCACCTGCCGTACTTTTCGCAGCATACAACACACTTTTCCCCATCTTATAAGAGGGTGAAAATTCGGGTGAGTCTTATACACCAAATGTAGTAGCCAAAAACGCAAGGCTCCTTGCTGTCTCCTTCCTTGTTGCTCACACGACAAACACTGTTTCAGTTTCCAAACAGCCCTGAACAGGACGCTAACCAGATGTATATCGTGGTAGGCAAAGGCAGAATTTCTCTCCCCCTCCCCCTTTGTTTTCCTCCCCCGCCCCAAACTAAGGTGCATCTTATACTCCGAAAAATATAGTAATTAAATGTTTTCCACTTTTTCGCTAACAAATAGTCTGATAGTCCAACCGAGATGCAGTCTGGTCGATTTGTAACGTCGCTCCTTTTGTTGGAATGACCTTGGTTCTCAGGGGAAACTATTTTGTTTCGACCAGCTATCTCTATTCCTTCCTCCCTATCCCTCATCTCAATTGTAGCAATAATGAAGCCAGCTTCAGAGTTGACACCCTGACCGACAACAGTTTGTGTAGTGACCATTCTAAGTGACAACAGCTCACAACCACTGCAACATCTCCATGGTTACATGATCCGAGGGCGGGCAACTGGTTCATATTTATGACTGTCGCAATGTCCCTGAGAGATCACATAAAATCCCTTTTGGCGGCCTTCTCACGAGCCGAGTGAACAAAGGAATCCGGATCCCTAAATTAATG
Organism: Erythrolamprus reginae; assembly: GCF_031021105.1. Classification (NCBI taxonomy): domain Eukaryota; kingdom Metazoa; phylum Chordata; class Lepidosauria; order Squamata; family Dipsadidae; genus Erythrolamprus; species Erythrolamprus reginae. The sequence continues at coordinate 114,183 of NW_027248525.1, forward strand.
ATGGCTTAACAACCGGATCCCTAAATTAATGATGGCTTAACAACCGGATCCCTAAATTAACAACGGCAGTGATTCATTTAACGCCCAGGGCAAGAAATGTCGTAAAAGGGCAAAACCGAATTCAGGAAGTGTCTTGCTTAAGAACAGATCTTTGGGGCTCATTTTGTGACCATAAATCGAGGACCTTAACCCTCCGATTGTACCTGATCTTTCACATCCTCTTGAAGTTCCATCAGAATTTGGTTGAAGAGGGTCAGTTGCCGTACCAGGGCTTTCGTTTGCTCACCTGTCACACAAGGTGTAATGAAAACGAAACATTTGTTTTTGTTTAATTCTACTTTTCGACCCCATTCTTACCTAGCTGAAGACCCCTTCTGTCTTACCACTTCCTCATAATTTGGGGGGGGGTCTCCCCGCACTAAACCCAGCACTCCAATGTGGTTTCCGTGGGGAGGGATTTGACAACAACAGGGCCCAATTCGAACTCACCAAAGAGAGAATTGATCACGTTGGATACTGAAAAAGAAAAGAGAGACAGAGAGAGAGAAATGAAGAAGAGTGGAAGACACACATGCGATCAAGTTTTCAAAGAATCAAAGAACGATAATGGATGGAAAGCTGACCACCTGGAAATAAGGAGAACACTTTCTGATGGTGGTTCCTTTCAGCTCTATTCTGATGGATTGATTGATTGATTGATTGATTGATTGATTGAAAACTACGGTAAGTGCCCTGCTGGTTTTCGGAAATCCTACCCAGGAATTGGCTACATGGGGGGGACACACACACGCAGTGGGAATAGTAAGTTTATGCACTATTTATTAAATACCTAATAGTTATTTTTATTGTTCTTCCTTTTTCTAGTACCTTAGTATGAGCCTCAATTACTTTTAAAATAAGAGATAATTGAATAGCATGTTTTTACCCATAAATGCTTTAATCATTTTAATCAGTATCTAGAACTGAACTTTTATAGCAATTCAAGAAAATCGAGCTACTTGCCTAACCTGTTATCATAACGAACCCTGTGGGTTCAGTACAAAACCTTGAAATGTTGCTGTGCTCCTCAACAAATAATGCTGCCTATCCTTCGTCCTTTTTGTGGCTCTTCAAATAATGTGACTTTAATCCACTGAGTCCAAACAGACTTATCTTGGTCAGTAAGCCACTCCCGCCCAGTCACATGACCTTTGAGCCAACTCCCCTGGTCACATCATTGTCAAGCCACACCCACACATATGAGCCACGCCCACAGCGTGGCAGTACAAAATTTTGGCAGCCCATCACTGCTCCTATCCCAAGGAAGGAGTTTTCTTTGGATTGGCCTTTACCTGTGTTTTGCATGGATTCGTCCTCTTGAAAGGGACATTCGCTCAAGGCTCCGACGCGGCTCAGGGATCCTCCGAGGACGAGTTTGAGTGACTCCAGAGATCCCTAAAAATATCAGGAGAGGAAGAACAGCCACTGGTGGAAAGACACATAACCTGGTTGTGTTTTTGGGGAGGAAGAAATTCCTGGTAAAATAGACGTTTCCTCTAAAATTGGGTTTTCTTTTATTATTATTATTATTATTATTATTATTATTATTATTATTATTAAAGAAAATATAATCTTTACTGAAGATAAATAGGGCAGGGGAAAAGCCTTCTCTGTGGCGGCCCCGGCCCTCTGGAACCAACTCCCCCCGAAGATTAGAATTGCCCCCACCCTCCTCGCCTTTCGTAAGCTCCTTAAAACCCACCTCTGCCGCCAGGCATGGGGGAACTGAGATACTCTTTCCCCCTAGGCCTTTACAATTTATGCACGGTATGTTTGTTTGTATGGATGTTTGGTTTTATAATAAGGGTTTTTTAGTTGTTTTAGTATTGGATTTAAATGCTGTTTTTATTACTGTTGTTAGCCGCCCTGAGTCTACAGAGGGGCGGCATACAAATCCAATAAATAAGTAAGTAAGTAAGTAAGTAAGTAAGTAAGTAAGTAAGTAAGTAAGTAAGTAAGGAAAGAAAGAAAGAAAGCAAGAAAGAAAGCTAAGAATTATGCGAATATTGGTACAAACGTATATGAATTTAGAGTATACAGTTATAAATCAAAATACACGCTTTGATATATTGAAGAAAATAAAGCTAAAGAGAGAGAGAAAGAAAAAGAGAGAAAAGGGGGAAGAAAAGAGAAGAGGAAAAATTAAAAATAAAAAAGGAAGAAGAAAGAAAGAGATAAATTCAGACCTATAAATTTATCAGACGTCGTAAATAGTGTCCATTTATCTGTTGACCCGATTACAGCTTTTAAGATCTTTACTATCAACGTAGATGAAAGTTTTAGGTTTCTAAACTTGAGTTAGAGTTTAAACTCTAATTAAAATTGGATTTTCTTTATTATTATTATTATTATTATTACTATTACTATTAAAGAAAATATAATCTCTATTGATGATAAATAGGGCAGGGGATACATAAAGCAAAAGGACTATGCGAATATTGGTACAAACGTATATGAATTTAGAGTATACAGTTATAAATCAAAATACACGCTTTGATATATTGAAGAAAATAAAGCTAAAGAGAGAGAGAAAGAAAAAGAGAGAAAAGGGGGAAGGAAAGAGAAGAGGAAAAATTAAAAATAAAAAAGGAAGAAGAAAGAAAGAGATAAATTCAGACCTATAAATTTATCAGACGTCGTAAATAGTGTCCATTTATCTGTTGACCCGATTACAGCTTTTAAGATCTTTACTATCAACGTAGATGAAAGTTTTAGGTTTCTAAACTTGAGTTAGAGTTTAAACTCTAACTAAAATTGGATTTTCGCCGCGGTGATGTTGAACTTATTCCTTTTTTTTTTGCTTTCTGTGTTTATATGCTCGCACGCACCCATTTTAAAATTTTATTTATTTTTGTCTGCAACGTCTTGTTTATTCCGCTTGTATTTGGTGTTCGAATTCTTTTAACAATGTGTAGGATGGAACATTTTTGGTTGAGATTTGGGGTTGCCAGTTGTTTGAGTGTGGGAAAGAGGGTGGGCTGCGTTCTCACCTGAATCCGGAGATACGTTTTCTGCCCGGTTCTCACTTCCACGGCTTCGGTTTTTTCCTGGTCAATCGAGGCCAATTCGGGCAGCCCCGTCTGGGAGTCCAGCAACTTGCAATCCACGTAGAGCTCCAAGGAGAGGCTGCTGGCCTTCAGGCCACTGACCCGCAGGAGAAGCGTGTGGCTACGTCCATCCGACAGGTTGGAGTTCTGGAGGTTGACCGAGTGGAGTTTCCCATCGGCACGTAAGTATCGGACGAGAACTGCGCAAGTGAAAAATCAAGGTTTTAGTAAAATCAATTGACTTCTTTTCTTTCCTTCCTTCCTTTCTTCCTTCTCTTTCTTCCTTCTTTCTTTCCCTTTCTTCCTTTCTTTATGTCTTTTTCCTTCATCCTCCCTTTCCTTTCTGTTCCTTCCTTTCCTTCTTCCCTCTTTCCTTTTCCTTCCTTCCTTCTTTATTTTTTCTTTCTTTCTGTGTTCCTTCCTTCCTTTCTCCTCCTCTTTTCCTTCCTTCCTTTCTTTGTTCCTTCCCCACTTACTCCTTCCTCTTTCTATCTTCCTTTTCCTTCCTTCCTTTTTTCTTTCTTTTCCTTTCTTTCCTTCTTTCCTTCCTTCCTTCTCTTTCTTCCTTCTTTCATTCCCTTTCTTTCTCTTCCTTCCTTTCTTTCTCCCTCCTTCCTTTCTCCTCCTTTTGTCCTTCCTCCCTCCCTCCTTTCTTTTCCTTCCTCCCTTCTTCTCTCTTTTTTATTTTCTTTCTTTCTGTCTTCCTTCCATGCTTTCTCCTGCCCTCCTTTCTCCTCCTTTTCTTCTTCCTTCGTTCCTCCCTCCCTCGCTCCTTCCCCTTTCTTTCTTTTCCTTCCTTCCTCCTTCCTCTTTCTTTCTTTCTTTCTTTCTTTCTTCCTTCCTTTCCTTCCTCCCTCCCTTTCTTTTTTTTTCTTTCTTTCTTTCTTTCTTTCTTCCATTTTCTTCTTTCTCACTCACCTTTATTCGTCTTGCCGACCACGGAGACTTCAAACCAGCGGCTGTTATCCTTCTTGTAGTAAAGGCCAAAGAGAACCCCACCTTGTTTGGGAGGCAGGTGAAACGTCGATAAAAGGTACATCTCATGGACAGATAAAACCTCCGTCCGGATTTTGTTCGCGACGTTAGTCATATGTCGAGGTTCGGTGATGGTCAGGAGGTCAACGACTAAGAAAGGGGGAGAAAAAACATGGGAGTCAGTCACAAAGAGTTTACATCCAGTGTTTTGGAGAAGAAGGGGAACCTAAGAGGTCATCTACACAACCCCCAGCCAGGAAATTGATTTATTTCTATTTTGTCAAGTACGTATAGGTGGTATACAAAGATATAACAATGTTTATATACAGGATACTAGTAAAAGAGAAACATTAGGGCAGGGGACAGAAGGCACGCTGGGGGTTAGGTGATGATACTACAGAGTCTGGTAGTGAGCTCCAGGCATCAACTACTCGGTTACTAAGTAAGGAAGGAGGGAAGGAAGAAAGAAAGGAAGGAAGGAAAGAAAGAAGAAAAGAAAAAGAAAGAAAGAAAGAAAGAAGGGAAAATAGTAGAAAGAGGTAATAAATAAATATGTAGGTAGGTAGGTGAGATATTTATTTATTTTATTTGTCTCAGAGTAAAGTTTTGGGGGTTAGGTGATGATACTACAGAGTTTGGTAGTGAGTTCCAGGCATCAACTACTTGGTTACTTAATAAGTAAGTAAGTAAGTAAGGAAGGAAGGAAGGAAGGAAGGAAGGAAGGAAAGAATAATAGAAAGAGGTAATAAATAAATATGTAGGTAGGTAGGGGAGATATTTATTTATTTTATTTTATTTTAATCTATTTATTTGTTTTGTCAATTATGTATTGGTGGCATACAAAGATATAATAATATTTATATACATGATACTAGTAAGAGAGAAACATAAGGACAGGGGACGGAAGGCAGGCTGGTGTACTTATACACGCCCCTGACTGACCTCTTAGGAATCAGGAGAGGTCAACAGTGGAGAGTCTCAGGGTAAAGTTTTGGGGGTTAGGTGATGATACTACAGAGTTACGGAGTGAGTTCCATGCATCAACTACTCGGTTACTAAAGTTGCATTTCCTGCAGTCAGGTTTGGAGCCGTTTACTTTGAAGTTTGTCTCTGTTGTGTGCTCGTGTGTTGTTGTGGTTGAAGCAGAAGTAGCTGTTGACAGGAAGGACGTTGTAGCAGATGATTGCATGGGCTATGCTTAGGTTGTGTTTAAGGTGACGTAGTTCTAAGCTTTCTAAACCTAGGATTGTAGGTATTCTGTTGCGAGTGGAGGAATGGAGGGCTCTTCGGAGAGGGGCGGCATACAAATCTAATAAATTATTATTATTATTATTATTATTATTATTATTATTATTATTATTATTATTATTCTCGTAAAGTATCTCTGGATGTTTTCTAATGTATTTATGTCCGAAATGCAGTGTGGGTTCCAGATAGATGAGCTATATTCAAGGATTGGTCTGGCGAAAGTTTTGCATGCTCTGGTTAGTAGCGTGAGATTACCGGAGCAGAAGCTACGTAGGATTAGTAAATTAACAACTCTTGAAGCCTTTTGGGCGATGTTGGTTGGCATATAAGTCATTTGATACGAGTACCCCAAGGTCTTTTTATGAAGCGAGGGTCATCTACAAATCTTCCCCTCGCAGTTCTTAAATCCTTAAATTTGACCTCTTCCAAGGTGGAGCCGGTCTTAAGGGAAATAGGATTAAATTTTGTGTCTTTCTTTTTTGGGGTGGCATTGAATCACCAGAAAAAGAAACGTTTTCTTAAACTATTTGAAGGAAGGACTATTTTTTTTTTTCCTGGAGAGAAAATTTATTTATTTATTTTTATTTATTTATTATTTAGATTTGTATGCCGCCCCTCTCCGCAGACTCGGGGCGGCTCACAGCACAACACAACAATTTATAAGAAATCCAAATATAATTTAAAAATGTTTAAAAGAACCCCATTTTACTAACAAACACACACCCAAACATACCATACATAAATTGTACATGCCCGGGAGAGGTGTTTCAGTTCCCCCATGCCTGACGACAAAGGTGGGTTTTAAGGAGTTTACGGAAGGCAGGGAGAGTAGGGGCAGTTCTAATCATAGAAACATAGAAACATAGAAGTCTGACGGCAGAAAAAGACCCCATGGTCCATCTAGTCTGCCCTTATACTATTTTCTGTATTTTATCTTAGGATGGATATATGTTTATCCCAGGCATGTTTAAATTCAGTTACTGTGGATTTATCTACCACGTCTGCTGGAAGTTTGTTCCAAGGATCTACTACTCTTTCAGTAAAATAATATTTTCTCATGTTGCTTTTGATCTTTCCCCCAACTAACCTCAGATTGTGTCCCCTTGTTCTTGTGTTCACTTTCCTATTAAAAACACTTCCCTCCTGGACCTTATTTAACCCTTTAATATATTTAAATGTTTCGATCATGTCCCCCCTTTTCCTTCTGTCCTCCAGACTATACAGATTGAGTTCATTAAGTCTTTCCTGATACGTTTTATACTTAAGACCTTCCACCATTCTTGTAGCCCGTCTTTGGACCCGTTCAATTTTGTCAATATCTTTTTGTAGGTGAGGTCTCCAGAACTGAACACAGTATTCCAAATGTGGTCTCACCAGCATTCTATATAGTGGGATCATAATCTCCCTCTTCCTGCTTGTTATACCTCTAGCTATGCAGCCAAGCATCCTACTTGCTTTCCCTACTGCCTGACTGCACTGTTCACCTATTTTGAGACTGTCAGAAATCACTACGCCTAAATCCTTTTCTTTTGAAGTATTTGCTAACACAGAACTGCCAATACAATAGTCAGATTGAGGATTCCTTTTCCCCAAGTGCATTATTTTACATTTGGAAACATTAAACTGCAGTTTCCAATCTCCGGGGGGAGTTGGTTCCAGAGGGTCGGGGCCGCCACAGAGAAGGCTCTTCCCCTGGGGCCCGCCAACCGACATTGTTTAGTTGACGGGACCCGGAGAAGGCCCACTCTGTGGGACCTAATCGGTCGCTGGGATTCGTGCGGCATAAGGCGGTCTCGGAGATTTCTATTTCAATCCCAGCCTTGAAAGAAAGGAAACACCCCAGCTGAGGTTGGGTTTTAAAAGCACGTTGTTGGAAGAAAAAATGGCAAAACTAGGCCGCTGTGGTTTTAAAATATCCGTTTTGAAGTGCTGGAAAATGCTGAAACCAGCTGGCTACGAACTGATGCTAGCCCTGCCTGTTTCTCCTGCCAGGAGTTAACACCAGATGCGGTTCCACCTTCCCCCACTAGGGGGAACCCTCGAAGGAGCATCCTTTTAATTGGACATGGAAATTCATTTTTATTTATTTTGGGGGGTTGGGCATGTTTTTGCTACTTCACCAGAAACTTTTATTTTCGGCTTCCTGGGAATATCATTCATTGCTACTGTATTAAAATGCCACAAAAGAGGATTCGAGTTATAAAAGGGGGAGGGGGGAGGAGAGGGAGAGTGGGAGAAGGGAAGGGAGGAAGAAGGGAAGGGAGGAAGAAGGGAAGAAAAAGAGAAATAAGGAGGGGAGAAAAAAGGAGGGAAGGGAAGGAGGGAGGAAGAAGGGAAGGAAGGAAGAAGGGAAGAAAAAGAAGGAAGGAGAAAGAGGAAGGGGAGAAAAAGGAGAGCGAGCGAGCAGGAAGGAAGGAATAGGGAAGGAAGAATGGATGGATGGAAGGAAGGAAGAGGGAGAGAGGGAAGGAAAGAAAGAAGGAAGGAAGGAATGAAAAGAGATGGAGGGTAGGAAGGAATAGGGAGGGAGAGAAGGAAGGGAAGAAAGAAAAGAGATGGAGAAAAGGAAGAAATAGGGAGGGAGAGAAAGAAGGAAGGAAATAAAAGATGGAAGAAGTGAAAGAAGGAAGGAATAGGGAGGGAGAGTGGGAAGGAAGGAAAAGAGATGGAGGGAAGGAAGAAATAGGGAGGAAGAGAAGGAAGGAAAGAAAGAAAAGAGATGGAGGGAGGGAGGGAAAGAAGGAAGGAATAGGGAGGGAGAGTGGAAAGGAAGGAAAAAGGGAAGGAGGGAGAAATAGAGATGGAGGGAAGGAAGGAAAAGAGATGGAGGGAGGGAGAGAAGGAAGGATTAGGAAGAGCGTGTGGAAAGGAAGGAAAGAAGGGAAGCCAAGAAAGGAGGGAGGAAGAAAAAAGACACGGAAGGGAGAGAGGAGAAAAGGAAGGAAGGAAAGGAGGGGGTGAATGGAAGGAAGGAAGGAAGGGAAGAGGGAGAAGAAAAGAGAGACGAAGAGAGAAGGAAGGAAAGAAGGAAACGAGAAAGCCGAACGGAGACGAAATGTCCAAACGCGCCGCGCTGCCTCGCTTCCCGGATTTATTCCAAACGCCCCCAACCCAATTTAACAAACACCCCCCCCCCCAAATTGTCTCTCTCGCCTTCCCCGCTTGCAAAGCCTCCCCTCGGCGGGCAGCAGCCTCAGTTTCCCCGCCGGCAGGACGGGGGCAAAGACCCCACCTGTTGGGTGGGTGGATGGGTGGGGGTCTCGACCCTCCAGCCTACCCTGGTTGAAGGGGGGGCTCTGCATCTGCGACCCCCCCCCCCACTCTTCCAATCCTTGCAAAGCCAACGGGAGGCTTTGCAACCTGGGCGACCCCTCCTCACTTTTTTTCTTACCTTGCAACTCGCGCCGGGCGGCCTGGCTGGTGGCGTCCCCCCAAAGGAGGAGGAGGAGGAGGAGGAAGGCGGGCAGGGGTCTCCTCCGGCCGAGGCGGCTGGCCCGGGGCTCCATCGCGGCGGGTGCCCCCGAGGAAAGGGGCCGGCGCGGGGCTGGGACCGGAGGGGAGGCGCCCCGCCGCCCTTGGAATGGCCAGCAACGCCCCCTTGGGCTGGGAGAGCTGGCTCAGGCAGGGGGGGCGGATTTGAGGGGGGGTCCCCTCCAGGCAGCCCCAGGGGAGGGGTCTCCCAACAGGCGGGAAGAATCGGCAGCAGCAGTCTATCTGAGAACGGGGGGGGGGGGCAGACCCACCTTTTTCCTTTTGCCACCCGAAGCCCCCCTACCCAATTGAGGTCCCTTGCGTTTCCTTCCTTCCTTCCCTCTCTCTCTACCTCCTTCTTTCATCATTTCCTTCCTTCTCTCTTTCCCTCCCTCCTTCTCTCCTTCCTTCCCTCCCTCCTTCCCTCCTTCTCTCCTTCCTTCCTTCCGTCCCTCTCTCTCTACCTCCTTCTTTCATCATTTCCTTCCTTCTCTCTTTCCCTCCCTCCCTCTCTCCTTCCTTCCCTCCCTCCTTCCCTCCTTCTCTCCTTCCTTCCTTCCGTCCCTCTCTCTCTACCTCCTTCTTTCATCATTTCCTTCCTTCTCTCTTTCCCTCCCTCCCTCTATCCTTCCTTCCCTCCCTCCTTCCCTCCTTCTCTCCTTCCTTCCTTCCGTCCCTCTCTCTCTACCTCCTTCTTTCATCCTTTCCTTCCTTCCTTCTCTCTTTCCCTCCCTCCCTCTCTCCTTCCTTCCCTCCCTCCTTCTTTCCTTCCTTCCCTCCCTCCTTCCATCCCTCTCTCCTTCCTTCCTTCCTCCTCCCCTCCCTCCTTTCCTTCCTTTCAACTTGGACAAGAAGACCTTCCAACTGTGTTATCTTTCCTTCCTTCCTTCCTTCCTTCCTTCCTTCCTTCCTGTCTATCTATCTGAGAAAAAGGGGTCGAGAGCCGCGAGACCCACCTGTTCCTTTTGCCACCCAAAGCCCCCCTACCCAATTAAGCTTTGCCAGAGCATCCTTTTGGGCTGGGCAGAAACCCCTCCCTCCCCATCCTCTCTGCCCAGCCCAAAATGATGCTCTGGCAAAGCCCACCCCCCTTTCCTCCCACCCTCCTGGCCTCCCCGGATCGACTGCCCCGGCCTCTGGAGGTTCTACTTCTCCCCTTTCCAGAACGGAACCCCATGAAAAGGATCTGCACAGCCCCCCAAAAGCAGGGGAGGGGATAGGAAAAATGTAAGGGGAGTTCAATTGGGTAGAGGGGCTTTGGGAGGGGTTTCCCACCCCACCCCCATATTTGCAACCCTCAGAGGAGCAGCTCGTGTTGGATGGGCCAGGGACGAATCGTTCCCCCCACCATCCCAGAACAGAGCCTGCCCTTTCAGGAGTAGTCTACCGCAGCAAAGGGAGAGACAGAGAGAGACATAGAGAGAGAAAGAAAGAGACAGAGAGACAGAAAGAGAGAGAGACAGAGAGAGAGAGAGACAGAGAGAGAGAGAGAAAGAAAGAGAGAGACAGAGAGAGAGAGAGAGAGACAGAGAGAGACAGAGAGAGAGAAAGAAAGAGAGAGACAGAAAGAGAGAGAGAGACAGAGAGAGAGAGAGACAGAGAGAAAGAAAGAGAGAGAGACAGAAAGAGAGAGAGAGAGAGAAACAGAGAGAGAGAAAGAAAGAGAGAGAGAGAGACAGAGAGAAAGAAAGAAGAGACAGAGAGAGAGACAGACAGAGAGAGACAGAGAGAGAGAAAGAAAGAGAGAGACAGAGAGACAGAAAGAGAGAGAGAGAGACAGAGAGAGACAGAGAGAGACAGAGAAATAAAGAGAGAGACAGAGAGACAGAAAGAGAGAGAGAGAGAAAGAAAGAAAGAGAGAGACAGAGAGACAGAAAGAGAGAGAGAGAGACAGAGAGAGAGAAAAAGAGAGACAGAGAGACAGAGAGAGAGAGACAGAGAGAGACAGAGAGAAAGAAAGAAAGAAAGAAAGAGAGAGACAGAGAGACAGAAAGAGAGAGACAGAGAGAAAGAGAGACACAGAGAAATAGCATCCTGCAGGACCAACAATGTCAAACTCTCCATTTTACTTTTTTTAAAAAACTGGGGGGGGGGGGTTGTCAGGCTTCTGCCCCCCCCCATAACCCCCTCCCTTCCAATGGGTCAGTAGAGCTGTCCAATCCCTGACCAGCCCCCTCTCTTTCCTCCACACCCCCCCATCTTGGCCTGGCCACTTGTTTTTTTCGAAAATGACCTCATTGTTTTCTTGGTGCAATTCAAGAATTGGAGGGCGGGGTCGCTTCTGCCCCCCCCCCTTGATCACACACACCCCGGTTTGGCTAAAAACCCTCCACTCTCCCTCCCTCCCCCCCTGGAAAGGCCCCCTTGAATAAACGCCCTGAATTTCAAACACGGTGTAAAGTTAAGCATTACTTTTCCTGCCAAGAAAAACCTTCCCTAAACTTGAATCCTGTAATAGTTTAAGGGGTCTCTCCCCCCCATTTCAAAAGTATTGAACCCTAATCTCCATCACCACCACCCCCCACTGCAAAATCTTGGAAGATTCTCCAGTAAGGAAGAAACGCCTTTGATTGGCACCTCGGGAGGAAGGAAGGAAGGAAGGAAGGAGAAGAAGAAAAGGGGAGGGAGGGAGGGAAGAAAAGGGAAGGAAGGGGGAAGGAAGGAAGGAAGAAAAGAGGCAGGGAAGGAAGGAGAAAGAAAGGAGGGAAGAAAGGAAGGGGAAAGGAAAGGGAAGGAAGGAAGGAGAAAAGAAAAGGGGGAGGGAGGGAGGAAAAGGGAAGGAAGGAAGGGGGGAAGGAAGGAAGGAAGAAAAGAGGCAGGGAAGGAAGGAGAAAGAAAGGAGGGAAGAAAGGAAGGGGAAAGGAAAGGGAAGGAAGGAAGGAAGAAGAAAAAGGGAAGGGAGGGAGGAAGGAAGGAAGCAAAAGGGAAGGAAGGAAGGAAGAAAAGAGGGAGGGAAGGAAGGGGAAAGAAAGGAGGGAAGAAAGGAAGGGGAAAGGAAAGGGAAGGAAGGAAGAAGAAAAAGAAAAGGGGAGGGAGGGAGGGAGGAAGGAAGGAAAAGGGAAGGAAGGAAGGGGGAAGGAAGGAAGAAAAGAGGGAGGGAAGGAAGGGGAAAGAAAGGAGGGAAGAAAGGAAGGGGAAAAGGGGAAGGAAGGAAGAAGAAAAAGAAAAGGGGAGGGAGGGGAGGGAGGAAAAGGGAAGGAAGGAAGGGGGAAGGAAGGAAGAAAAGAGGGAGGGAAGGAAGGGGAAAGAAAGGGAAGAAAGGAAGGGGAAAGGAAAGGGAAGGAAGGAAGAAGGAAAAGAAAAGGGGAGGGAGGGAGGGGAAATCAAAGGAAGGAAGGAAGAAGGAAAAGAAAAGAGAACGAAGGAAGGGAAAAGAAAGGAAGGACAAAAAGAAAAGGGAAGGGAGGGAAGGAAGGAAGAAAAGAGGGAAAGAAGGGGAAAGAAAGGAGGGAAGCAATGAAGGGGAAAAGGAAAGGGAAGGAAGGAAGGAAGAAGAAAAAGAAAAGGGGAGGGAGGGGAAATCAAAGGAAGGAAGGAAGAAGGAAAAGAAAAGAGAACAAAGGAAGGGAAAAGAAAGGAAGGAAGGAAGGGAGAAAAAGAAAAGGGAAGGGAGGGAAGGAGGGAGGGAGGGAGAAAGGAAGAAAAGGGGAGGAAGAAAAGAGTGAAAGAAGGGGAAAGAAAGGAGGGAAGAAAGGAAGGGGAAAGGGAAGGGAAGGAAGAAGAAAAAGAAAAGGGGAGGGAGGGGGAAATCAAAGGAAGGAAGGAAGAAGGAAAAGAAAAGGGAACAAAGAAAGGGAAAAGGAAGGAAGGAAGGAAGGAGAAAAGGGAAAGGGGGAAAGAAGAGGAAAGGAAAGGAAGAAAGAAGAAAAAGAAAAAGGGAATGGAGGAAGGAAGGAAGGAAGGGGAAAGGAAAGGAAAAAGAAGGAAAGAAGAAGGAAAAGAAAAAGAAAGGAAGGAGAAAGGAAAGGAAGAAAAGAAGAAGGAAAAGAAAAGGGAAGGAAGGAAAAAGAAAACAAAGAAAGAAGGAGAAGAGGGAAGGAAGAAAAAGAAAGAGGAAAGGAAGGAAGGAAGGAAGAAAGAAAGAAAGAAAAAATTGCAAGCCATTCCAGATTCTGCAAAGGGAGGCTGCTTTTTGCAAGGAAAGGATTGCTGATCCTCCCCCCACTTCCTCTCTGCCCACCCCCCCCAAAAAAACCACCAAACCCTCATCTGGATTTGCAACTGGCCGGCATCTGTTTATGTTCTGTTTGCAGGCCACCATAACAACGGGGGCCTCTGGTTTGCACCTCGTTCCTTGGAGCTCTTCCCAACCTCCGTGGCTTGGGGGGTGCCCGCTTAACCCCTTCGTGGAGGGGGCTCTTGGAAGGGAGCCAAGATACTTTGCCAGGAGAGCCCCCCACTCCTCCACCCGCAACGGAGGAATCCCCTACGCAACCAGACTTACACAATCCTAGGTTTGGAAAGCTTAGGACTACGTCGCCTTCAACAGCCCATAAAATCATCCTTCCAGTCAAGGACTACTTCAGCTTCAACCACAACAATACACGAGCACACAACAGATTCAAACTTAACAGACGTATCCATCCTGGGCCTTGAAAGCTTAGAACTGCGGCGCCTAAAACACGATTTGAGTATTGCCCACAAGATCATATGCTGCAACGTCCTTCCGGTCAACGACTACTTCAGCTTCAACCGCAACAACACAAGAGCACGCAACAGATTCAAACTTAATATGAACCGCTCCAAACTTGACTGTAAAAAATATGACTTCAGCAATCGAGTTGTTGAAGCGTGGAACTCATTACCGGACTCAATAGTGTCAACCCCTAACCCCCAACACTTCTCCCTTAGACTCTCCACGATTGACCTCTCCAGGTTCCTAAGAGGCCAGTAAGGGGCGTATATAAGTGCACTGGTGTGCCTATCGTCCCCTGTCCAATTGTCTTTCCTTATTTCATATGTCATATTTATTCTCTCCTTATCTATCTATCTATCTATCTATCTATCTATCTATCTATCTATCTATCTATCTTCTCTCCTTATCTCTTATATCATATATACTCTCTCCCTCCCATCTACTTCTCTTCTTTTTACTTTCTATCGTCATATATATTACTTAATGTCTATTCTCTTCCATATGTATTGTATATTGGACAAAGAATAAATAATAATAATAATAATAATAATAATAATAATAATAATAATAATAATAAAGTGAACCCCTCCGAACTCGACTGCAGGAAATACGACTTGAGTAGCCGAGGAGTGATGCCTGGGACTCAGTACCTGACTCTGTAGTATCATCACCTAACCCCCAAAACTTTACCCTGAGACTATCCACGGTTGACCTCTCCCGATTCCTAAGAGGTCAGTAAGGGGGGTGCATAAGTGTACCAGTGTGCCTTTCTTCCCCTGTCCTAATCTTTCTTTCTTTTCTTCTTTCTTTCTTCCTTCCTTCCTTCATTCATCCATCCATTCATTCATTAGTAACTGAGTTTGATACCTGGAACCAGACTCTATAGTATCATCACCTAACCCCCAAAACTTTACCCTGAGACAAATAAAATAAAATAAAATAGTAAAATAAATAAATATCTTACCTACCTACCTACCTACCGACCTCTTTATTACCTCTTTCTACTATTTACCCTTATTTCTTTCCTTCCTTCCTTCCTTCTTATGCACATAAAGGGCGTGCATAAGCGCACCAGCGTGCCTTCCATCCCCTGTCCTAATGTTCTCTCTTACTAGTATCATGTACATGAATATTGTTATATCTTTGTATGACACCAATATGTACTTGACAAAACAAACAAACAAATGAATAAAAATAAATAAACTGCTTTCCTTCCTTCCTTCCTTTCTTCCTTCCTTCCTTCCTTCCATCGCCTCCAATTCCCCTCTGTTTTCCTTCCTTCTTTCCTTCCTTTCTTTTTTCCACCTCCAATTCCCTTCCTTCCTGCCTTCCTTCTTTCCTCCTTCCCTCCCTTCCTTTTCTCCACCTCCAATCCCCTTCCTTCCTGTTTTCCTTCCTTCCTCCCTCCCTCCCTTCCTTTTCTCCACCTCCAATTCCTTTCCTTCCTGTTTTCCTTCCTTCCTTCCTCCCTCCCTCCCTTCCTTTTCTCCACCTCCAATTCCTTTCCTTCCTGTTTTCCTTCCTTCCTCCCTCCCTCCCTCCCTTCCTTTTCTCCACCTCCAATTCCTTTCCTTCCTGTTTTCCTTCCTTCCTCCCTCCCTCCCTCCCTTCCTTTTCTCCACCTCCAATTCCTTTCCTTCCTGTTTTCCTTCCTTCGTCCACCTCCCTTTCCTCCCTTCCTTCTCCATCACTGGAGGTTTTAAAGAAGTGATTGGACTGCCATTGTCTCACATGGTATATGATCCCCTGCTTGAATCAGGGGTTGGACTAGAAGACCTCTAGGGTCCCTTCCAACTCTTGTTATTCAGTTATTTCTATTAAGAGTCTACAGAGAGGGGCGGCATACAAATCTAATAAATAAATAAAATAAATAAATAAGAACTAGCCGTTAGGATATTAGGATAATCATTTGTCTGAAGTGGCGCAGTGCCCAAGCAGGGGGTTGGACTAGAAGACCTCTAAGGTCCCATCCAACTCTATTATTTTGTGTTACAGCTGTAATTTCTTTGCAGGGAAAACTTCTTTTCAGAAAAATCCACGGCTGGTCCAGGTTGCGTCTGAGTGGCCTTGCTTTGGGGAGAGAGAAAATTCCTCCAGGAAATAAGCCAAAGGATGTTTACAAGTTCCATTTTCTGGAGCTCTGGAAATTAAATTTATCCCTCCTTTAACACCAGCCTCCTCCTCCTCTTCTTTTATCGGGGTTTCCACCCCTTGTGAAATCCCAGGGAGGGTGGAAGGCAAATCTGTACTGTATTTATTTATTGTTGCAACTGAGACTTTAATTCTGGGTGGCTCCCTGCAAATTCCTCTGTCTTGTGCTAAATTTAAAAAAAAAAAAATTTATAATTATTTTGATGCGATTATTTATTGTTGTATGCAATTATAATTTCCCCTCTTTTCTCCTTATTACGATCTCTTTTTCAACACGTACCATGCACCCCTCCCCCCCCCCCAGAAAGTTTATTATTTTGACTT
>NW_027248526.1:0-80000 GCF_031021105.1 Erythrolamprus reginae
GCAGCTCGATTTTTAGATCTTCATATTTCACTCATTTCTCTAGCTGCTTCTCCTCAATTCTGCTGTCTCCTGGGATTGCGATGTCGATGATCCATACTTTCTTTTTCTCCACGATCACAATGTCTGGTGTGTTATGCTTCAGAATTCGGTCATTCTGAAGTCGGAAGTCCCACAGTAGTTTTGCTTGCTCATTTTCAACCACTTTCTCGGGCTTATAATCCCACCAGTTCTTTGCCACTGGTAAATGGTAGTTCCGGCATAAGTTCCAGTGGATCATCTGTGCCACAGCATCATGTCTATGCTTGGTGTCAGTCTGTGCGATCTTTTTGCAGCAGCTGAGCATGTGATCGATTGTTTCATCTGTTTCTTTACAGAGTCTGCACTTTGGATCATCTGTTGATTTTTCAATTCTGGCTTTGACAGCATTTGTTCTAATGGCCTGTTCTTGTGCCACCAGTATTAGTCCTTCTGTCTCCTTTTTGAGTCTTCCACTTGTAAGCCATGACCAGGTCTTTTCTTTATCCACTTTGCCTTCAATCTTCTCCAAGAACTGGCCATGCAATGCTTTGTTCCGCCAACTGTCCATACGACATTGAGTTACATTTTTATTTTTTATTTATTATTATTATTATTATTATTATTATTATTATTATTATTATTATTATTTTGTTTTCTTGTGTCCAGTCCTTTTGAACAGAAATGCGGCGAGAAAGGATGAATTGAAATGGGACAAGAGGGAAGGGTGGTTTGGTCTTCCAGAGATCCTACTGAAATTAAAGGGGTGGGTTTGGGCGCAGTGTCCCAGTGGCAATGGGGAAATTGTTCCCCATCATTTTACACCAGCGATTCTCACTCGCAACAACTTTTAAGGAATGGGGATTATCAATTTCCAGAATCCTCCCGCCAGCATACTTTTAAGACAGGTGGACTTCATGTCCCAGAATTCCCCACTCAGGATGCTTTGAGAGGCATGGTCTTCAACTGCCAGAATCCCCCAGCCAGCATGCATTAAGATGGGTCACCTGACTCCCAGAATTCCATAGTAAGACATAGAGACTAACATTCCCAGAATTCCCCAGCCAGAATGCTTTAAGATGGGTCACCTGACTCCCAGAATTCCATAGTAAGACATAGAGACTAACGCTCCCAGAATTCCCCAGCCAGAATGCTTTAAGATGGATCAATACTTTTAAAAGCATATTTTAAAAACAGGTGGACTTCATGTCCCCAGAATTCCCCACTCAGGAGGAGTGGTCTTCAACTGCCAGAATTCCCCAGCCGGCATGCTTAAGAGAGGTGGGCTTCCACTCCCAGAATTCTCCAGCCAGCACATGTGTGAATTTCATTCCCCAGAATTCCCCAGGCAGGATGCTTTAATAGGCATGTATATGCACTCCCATTCTGGCTGTGGAATTCTGGGAAATGAAGTTCACCCATCTTAGTGTGTCAGTTGCAGAATTCTGGGAGTGGAAGTCCAACCATGTTAAAACATACTGGGGAATTCTGGGAATTGAAGTTTACATGTCATAGTTTACTGGTTGAGGAATTCTGGGAGTAAATTATCACTCATCTTAAAGCATGCTAGTTGGGGAATTCTGGGAGGTGAAGTCCCCATATCATCTTAAAAGTTGCCAAATTTTAAACTATATTATTACGCAACATCATTGGCATGGATCAAAGAGTGGATCACATTAGAAAATAAACGTATATTGACAATAGAAGGGCACGATTTATTATTAGGCTGGCACGCCCTAATTTGCTTATTTTTTTAACACTACCAATGATGAAACAACGGAGCAAATAAATTCACAATATCCCTTCTTCCTGCAAAGCTACCTTTGGCCTGCTTGAGCAATCCTTAGTTCTGACCAGGCCAGCCAAACCGAATTTTTTTCTGCTTTTCGACCTCTACAGAAAATCAGAACAAATCTCATCTTAAAGTAGCTTAATCTCTGGCAATATTACACTGCTAACCAGAGCTTACAAAACATTAATTAAACCAATCCTCGAATACAGCTCACCTGTCTGGGATCTGCATTGCATATCAGATACTAATACAATCAAAAGAGTCCAGAAATATTTCACAAGAAGAGTGCTCCACTCCTTTCGCTCGCAACAAAATGCCTTAATCCATCAAAACACTGCAATTAGACAATTTACAACTACGTCGCCTACGATCTGATCTAAATATAGTTCATAAAATCATATACCAACATGTCCTTCCTGTTAACGACTACTTCACCTTCAACCGCAGTAATACATGAGCACGTAATAGATTCAAACTCAATGTAAACTGCTCCAAACTCGACTGCAGAAAATACGACTTCAGCAATAGAGTGATCAATGTCTGGAACGCACTACCTGACTCTGGTTTATTCCCCAAACCTTTAACCTTAGATTGTCTACAGTCGACCTCTGCCATTTTCTAAGAGGTCTACAAGGGGTATGCATAAGTGCACAACTGTGCTACCCTCCCTCTCCTATTGGCTGGAGAATTCTGGGAGTTGAAGTCCAAATATCTTCAAGTTGCCAAGGTTGGGAAACACTGCTATACATGTTTGACAAATAAATATTATGACCTATAAAGCCCTTCATGGCACTGGACCAGATTATCTCAGGGACCGCCTTCTGCTGCACGAATCCCAGTGACCAGTTAGGTCCCACAGAGTGGGTCTTCTCCGGGTCCCGTCAACTAAACAATGGCACTTTCATTTCATTTCAATGGCACTTGGCAGGACCCAGGGGAAGAGCCTTCTCTGTGGCGGCCCCCACCCTCCTTGCCTTTCATAAGCTACTTAAAACCCACCTCTGCCACCAGGCATGGGAGAATTGAGATACTCTTTCCCCCTAGGCCTTTACAATTTTAGGCATGGTATGTCTGCATGTATGTTTGGTTTTTATAATAATGGGTTTTTAATTGTTTTTAGTATTGGATTATTATTATATGCTGTTTTATTATTGCTGTTAGCCGCCCCGAGTCTCCGGAATGGGCGGCATAACAAATCCAATAAATAAATAAATAAAATAAATAAATGAAAGAAGGAAGGAAGGCAGGGAGGGAGGGAGGGAGAGAGAGAGAGAAAGAGAAAGAAAGAAAGAAAGAAAGAAAGAAAGAAAGAAAGAAAGAAATGATGGTGGCCTGTTTGCTGAACATGCAAAACCAGTTTCTTGCACTCAATAGGAATCGAAAGAGGTGATTTAAAGACGATCAGCATTATTTCTTGCCTCCAATGAAACCGAAGCTGAGCATTAAAACCTGTTTGATCACATCAAGCTTTAAATTGGCTCAGCTCCCCATGGCAGCTTCCCAATCGTTTTGGGATAGCAGCCTCCAGAATTCCTTGGAGGAAGGTGGGAAGGGAATTATAATAAACCTTGCTTGTTTAAGCTCTTTTGGGAGGCGTCGATGCCCTTTAAGGCCAAGGGCTCGGGAGTGGCGTCTCAGCTGCGCACGCCAATAATCCAAGCATTGCGTTTTCCACGGCTTCCAAATGTCACATTGCATTTGGTTTTGGTTTTTGTTTTAAACTGGCTTCAAACTGCCCTTCTTGCTTGACCGCTCATCTGTCTGGAACCCACACTGCATCTCGGACATAAACAACCTAGAAAATTTCCAGAGATACTTTACTAGAAGAGCCCTCCACTCCTCCACTTGCAACAGAATAATAATAATAATAATAATAATAATAATAATAATAATAATTATTATTATTATTATTATTATTATTATTATTATTAGAAACATAGAAGACTGACGGCAGAAAAAGACCTCATGGTCCATCTAGCCTGCCCTTATACTATTTCCTGTATTTTATCTTAGGATGGATCTATGTTTATCCCAGGCATGTTTAAATTCAGTTCCTGTGGATTTATCTACCAGGTCTGCTGGAAGTTTGTTCCAAGGATCTACTACTCTTTCAGTAAAATAATATTTTCTCACGTTGCTTTTGATCTTTCCCCCAACTTACCTCAGCTTGTATTATTATTATTATTATTATTATTATTATTATTATTATTATTATTATCATCATCATCATTATTTAAATTTGTATGCCGCCCCTCTCCGGAGACTTGGGGCGGCTCACAGCAATAGTAAAAACAATATACAGTAACAAATCTAATAATTAAAAAAACTTAAATAAAACTTATTTAAAATAAAACATACACACAAACATACCATGCATAAAATATATAGGCCAGGGGAGATGTCTCAATTCCCCCGATGCCTTACGGCAGAGGTGGGTCTTAAGACGTTTACGAAAGGCAAGGAGGGTGGGGGGCAATCCTAATCTCCGGGGGGAGCTGGTTCCAGAGGGCCGGGGCCGCCACAGGGAAGGCTCTTCCCCTGGGGTCCCGCCAGACGACATTGTTTAGTGGACGGGACCCGGAGAAGGCCAACTCTGTGGGATCTAACTGGTTGCTGGGATTCGTGCGGCAGAAGGCGGTCCCGGAGATATTCTGGTCGGATGCCATGAAGGGCTTTGGAATACCCTACGCAACTAGATTTACAATCCCAGGTTTAGAAAGCTTAGAACTACATTGCCTTAAACATGATCTAAGCACAGACCATAAAATCATCTGCTACAACGTCCTTCCTGTTGACAACTACTTCAGCTTCAACCACCACAACACACAAGCACACACAACAGATACAATCTTAAAGTAAACTGATATAAACTCGACTGCAGAAAATATGAGTAGTTAATGCATGGAACTCACTGTCAGACTCTGTAGTATCACCACCTAACCCCCAAAATGTTACCCTTAGACTATCCACTGTTGACCTCCTCCCGAATCCTAAGAGGTCAGTAAGGGGCGTGCATACGTGCACCAGCCTGCCTTCCGTCCCCTGTCCTCATGTTTCTCTTTTACTAGGATCATGTATATAAATATTATTATATCTTTGTACACCACCAATACATAGAAACATAGAAGACTGACGGCAGAAAAAGACCTCATGGTCCATCTAGTCTGCCCTTATACTATTTCCTGTATTTTATGCTTACAATGGATATGTGTTTATCCCAGGCATGTTTAAATTCAGTTACTGCGGATTTACCAACCACGTCTGCTGGAAGTTTGTTCCAAGCATCGACTACTCTTTCAGTAAAATAATATTTTCTCACGTTGCTTTTGATCTTTCCCCCAACCAACTTCAGATTGTGTCCCCTTGTTCTTGTGTTCACTTTCCTATTAAAAACACTTCCCTCCTGAACCTTATTTAACCCTTTAACATATTTAAATGTTTCGATCATGTCCCCCTTTTCCCTTCTGTCCTCCAGACTAGACAGATTGAGTTCATGAAGTCTTTCCTGATACGTTTTGTGCTTAAGACCTTCCACCATTCTTGTAGCCCGTCTTTGGACCCGTTCAATTTTGTCAATATCTTTCTGTAGGTGAGGTCTCCAGAACTGAACACAGTATTCCAAATGGGGTCTCACCAGCACTCTATATAGCGGGGATCACAATCTCCCTCTTCCTGCTTGTTATACCTCTAGCTATGCAGCCAAGCATCCTACTTGTTTTCCCTACCACCTGACTGCACTGTTCACCCCATTTTGAGACTGTCAGAAATCACGACCCCTAAATCCTTTTCTTCTGACGTTTTTGCTAACACAGAACACTTGACAAAACAAACAAATAAATAAATCAAAGCAAACCAGTCCTCCGTTCCCTTAAAATTTCTTTTTAAGAAAGTTCCTTAAAAGAAAGGAACTCACAAAACAAGGGGGGGAAAGAGCTGCGGATGCTGAAAGAGAGTCAAGATTTATTTCTCTTTCTTTCTTTCTTTGGCTCGGGTTTTTTTCCCCCCTGTGCACACACGGCTGCTGTGTGTTTCTACATGTGCGGTATTTTAGTGAGAATACGGTAGTGGAGTCCTGGGCTAGAATCCAAATTTAATGCAGTGAGAGAACAAGCTGTGAAGGGTGGAGGGGAGGGAAGAAAACCTATTTTGTTGCTTGTGAAGGAACAAAGGCCACTCGGGCGAGATTCCACCGCCTGGTGAGTTGGCTCCTTCTTTCTTTGCGTTATGATTTTCAGATTTTTTAACCTTAAGTCTAGCTAAAAGCGGGGACATTTGTGCGGAAGGCAGGAAAAGTCGTAAACCCAGAGAATGTGTGGTGAGTGCTAGGCTGAAGAGGAAATTGGGTTGAAGTCTCGTGGGTTGAAGTCTCGTCTTGAAGCCCAGCTGGACTTCAGGGTTAAGGAATTTGTGTGTGTGTTTGTGTGTGTGTAAATCCAAGCCTTTGTTCCGCAGTGTTTTTCTTTCTTTGGGTGAAAGGAGAGATAAAGAGAAGGTTTGTAGCTCAGGGGTGAAATTGTGGGGGAAGGGGTGCTATCCAAGCTAGTGGTTTTCCTGCAGACGTTTCATAACCTGACTAGGTTATATCATCTGGGGGAGGGGGTTGCAGAAGGAAGAGAAGGACTGTGGGGATAGAAACATAGAAGACTGACGGCAGAAAAAGACCTCAAGGTCCATCTAGTCTGCCCTTACACTATTTCCTGTATTTTATCTTAGGATGGATATACTGTATGTTTATCCTAGGCATGTTTAAATTTGGTTACTGTGGATTGACCAACCACGTCTGCTGGAAGTTTGTTCCAAGCATTTACTACTCTTTCAGTAAAATAATATTTTCTCACGTTGCTTCTGATCTTTCCCCCAACTAACCTCAGATTGTGCCCCTTGTTCTTGTGTTCACTTTCCTATTAAAAACACTTCCCTCCTGGACCTTATTTAACCCTTTCACATTTTTCAATGTTTCGATCACGTCCCCCCTTTTTCCTTCTGTCCTCCAGACTATACAGATTGAGTTCATGAAGTCTTTCCTGATACGTTTTATGCTTAAGACCTTCCACCATTCTTGTAGCCCGTCTTTGGACCCGTTCAGTTTTATCCATATCTTTTTGTAGGTGAGGTCTCCAGAACTGAACACAGTATTATTCCAAATGTGGTCTCACCAGCGCTCTGTATAAGGGGATCAGAATCTCCCTCTTCCTGCTTGTTATATCTCTAGCTATGCAGCCAAGCATTCTACTTGCTTTCCCTACCGCCTGACTGCACTGCTCACCACCATTTTGAGACTGGTGATCCTTGGTGCACTCGAAGCTGCGTAATTTTCCTGGCAGAGGTTTCGTGAC
Organism: Erythrolamprus reginae; assembly: GCF_031021105.1. Lineage (NCBI taxonomy): Eukaryota > Metazoa > Chordata > Lepidosauria > Squamata > Dipsadidae > Erythrolamprus > Erythrolamprus reginae. Next base: position 7,144 of record NW_027248526.1, read on the forward strand.
CCAAACTAGGTTGTGTCTAGAAGGGAAGGGGATTGGAGGGGTTGGAGGAGAAGGACTGGCAGCTGCCCCTGATTTTTAATTCTTAGGGAATTTTGTCCTGGGAACTTCTAGCAGACGTTTAGAAAAAAACCCAGAAAAGAAACATCTAGTGTTGTGCAATTGCAACAACAAGGACCTTTAAAATGTCACAACATGATAAAGAAAGTTTTTTTTCACTTTGGTGCTCTCGGAGCTTGGTGGTTTTCACAAATTAGGGGATCACAATCTGAGGAAAGTTGGGGGAAAGATCAGAAGCAACGTGAGAAAATATTACTTTACTGAAAGAGTAGTAGATGCTTGGAACAAACTTCCAGCAGACGTGGTTGGTAAATCCACAGTCACTGAATGTAAACATGCCTGGGATAAACATAGAGCCATCCTAAGATAAAATACAGGAAATAGTATAAGGGCAGACTAGATGGACCAGGAGGTCTTTTTCTCTGCCGTCAGACTTCTATGTTTCTATTTAGTGGCCATTCAAAATTACAGTGACCCTGAAATGACTTATGGCCATTTTCACACTAATGACCATCTGTCTCATATTTATGATGGTTTCAGAGTCCCAGAGTCACATCTATTGGCATACAAATCAAATTAAATCAAATCAATCAATCAATAGTATAAGGGCAGACTTGATGGAGCATGAGGTCTTTTTCTGTCGTCAATCTTCTATGTTTCTATGAGAAGAAGGAGAACTGTGGTTCCTTGATGCTTTCTGAGCTGGGTGGTTTTCTTTGAAGACGTTTCATGACCCAACTAGGTGACATCATCAGTGTTAGAAGGGAGAAGGGTTTGCAGAGTGGAGCCGGGGGGAGGGCAGGAGGACTGTGGGGGTCGTTGTGCTCTCTGGGTGGTTTTGTTGCTGGCATTTCATGACCCAACTAGGGAACATCATCAGTGCTAGAAGGGAGAGAGGAGGAGGAGGGGGACTGGGGATCACTTGATATTTATTTGTTATTTTATTTTATTTTATTTTATTATTTTATTTTATTTTATTTTATTTTATTTATTTTATTTTATTTTATTTTATTTATTTTATTTTATTTTATTTTATTTTATTTTATTTTATTTTATTTTATTTTATTTTATTTATTACATTTGTATGCCGCCCCTCTCCGTAGACTCGGGGCGACTCACAGCAATAATAGAAAAACAATATACAATACAAATCTAATAATTAAAACTAAAAACCCATAATTTAAAAAACATCCACACAACATACCATACATAAACAATATAGGCCTGGGGAAGTTATCTCAGTTCCCCCATGCCTGACCGCAGAGGTGGGTCTTAAGGAGTTTGCGAAAGGCAAGAAGGGTGGGGGCAGTTCTAATCTCAGGGGGAGCTGGTTCCAGAGGGTTGGGCCACCACAAGGAAGGCTCTTCCCCTGGGACCCGCCAAACAACATTGTTTAGTCGACGGGACCCGGAGAAGGCCGACTCTGTGGGATGTAATCGGTCGCTGGGATTTGTGCGGCAGAAGGCGGTCCCGGAGATATTCTGGTGCAATGCCATGAAGGGCTTTATAGGTCATAACCAACACTTTGAATTGTGACCAGAAACTGATCAGCAACCAATGCAGACTGCGGAGTGTTGGTGAAACATGGGCCTATTTAGGGAAGCCCATGATTTCTCTCGCAGCTGCATTCTGCATGATCTGAAGTTTCCGAACACTTTTCAAAGGTAGCCCCATGTAGAGAGTGTTACAGTAGTCGAACCTCGAGGTGATGAGGGCATGAGTGACTGTGAGCAGTGACCCCCGGTCCAGATAGGGCCGCAACTGGTGCACAAGGCAGACCAGGGCAAACGCCCCCCTTGCCACAGCTGAAAGATGGTTCTCTAATGTGAGCTGTGGATCGAGGAGGACTGAGAGAGGGTTGTAAAGTGATATATAAGTCTCAATGCTATTGCTATTGCTCTGAGCTTGTTTTCCTGCAGACATTTCGTGACCCAACTAGGGAACATCATCAAGGTTAAAAGGGGGGTTGCAGAGAGGAGGAGGAGTGTGAGATAATTTGCTGCTATCAGAGCATGGTTGTCTTCTTGCAGACGTTTCACAACTCAGCTAAGTTACATCATCAATGCTAGGAGGCGGTGGGAATTGTTAGAAAATTTTCGAAAACCGGCTGAGCTTCAGGTTAAGCATTGAAATAATTTCCTGGGAACCAGAGGTGGGTTTCTGCTGGCGCGATCTGGTGCGCCACTCTGGGAGCGGCCTGCCAATTCTGCAATTTTGGCACGACAGCTCCGGTGCTGTCTTTGCCGGTCCTTGCGCAACACCATCGTTTTATTTTTCTAATTTGGGGCAATTATTTGGCTCTCTGAGCATGCACAGATGAAAAATTGTCCCTCTGTGCCATGCGTGGAAGTAAAATTGTGCTGGGGGATGTGGCCGTCTGTGCAAAATGTTGCGAATGCGCACTCAGAGCACCAGTACGAAGGTATAAGGCCCATGCACTTGGGGAAAAGGAATCCTCAATCTGAGTATTGCATTGGCAGTTCTGTGTTAGCAAAAACTTCAGAAGAGAAGGATTTAGGGGTAGTGATTTCTGACAGTCTCAAAATGGGTGAGCAGTGTGGTCGGGCAGTAGGAAAAGCAAGTAGGGTGCTTGGCTGCATAGCTAGAGGCATAACAAGCAGGAAGAGGGAGATTGTGATCCCCTTAACTAGAGTGCTGGTGAGACCACATTTGGAGTACTGTCCAGTTCTGGAGACCTCACCTACAAAAAGATATTGACAAAATTGAACGGGTCCAAAGACGGGCTACAAGAATGGTGGAAGGTCTTAAGCATAAAACGTATCAAGAAAGACTTAATGAACTCAATCTGTAGAGTCTGGAGGACAGAAGGAAAACGGGGGACATGATCGAAACATTTAAATATGTTAAAGGGTTAAATAAGGTTCAGGAGGGAAGTGTTTTTAATAGGAAAGTGAACACAAGAACAAGGGGACACAATCTGAAGTTAGTTGGGGGAAAGATCAAAAGCAACATGAGAAAATATTATTTCACTGAAAGAGTAGTAGATCCTTGGAACAAACTTCCTGCAAACGTAGTTGGTAAATCCACAGTGACTGAATGGAAACATGCCTGGGATAAACATAGATCCATCCTAAGATAAAACACAGGAAATAGTATAAGGGCAGACTAGATGGACCATGAGGTCTTTTTCTGCTGTCAGTCTTCTATATTTCTATGTTTCTATGTTTCTAAGCAATTGAATCCTAAAATATTTTTCTTTTTAAAAACAATCGGGGCCTGTTTGCTCCAGGGCGGCCACTTCAAAGTCCCAACCGACTTTTAAAGCATCACCATGTGGCAGCTGATTTTTAATTCTTAGGGAATTTTGTACTGGGAACTTCTGGCAGAAGTTTAAAATAAAACAGAAAAGAAACTTCTAGTGTTGAGCAATTGCAACACCAAGGACCTTTCAAATGTCACAACGCAATAAAGAAAGGTTTTTTTTCACTGTACTGTATATCCAAAAATGCTTTGTTTCACCCTTGAGAAATCTTCAGAGAAAGACAAGAGGATATTTGAACAGCTAAAAAAAAATAGAACTTTGTATTTTGAAGCTTCCACTGCCCTCTAACCACTAGTTAGCACTGCCAATGCACTTTTCTTTTTAACCTAGAGTTAACTTTCGTTTTCTCTCTGTCCTACACATTGGGAAGAAGAATCTGAACTCCAAATATGAACTGAATAATCAAATTATCACAGATAATCCCCACTCGGTTAAAGACCTCGGTATACTAATAGCAAAAGATTTAAGTGCCAAAGCCCACTGCAACAACATAGCCAAGAAGGCTTCAAGAGTTGTAAACCTAATCCTACCTAGCTTCTACTCTGGCAATCTCACACTACTTACCAGAGCTTACAAAACTTTTGCCAGATCCATCCTTGAATACAGCTGATCTGTTTGGAACCCATATCGCATCTCAGACATTAACACCCTTGAAAATGTCCAAAGATACTTCACCAGAAAAGCCCTTCACTCCTCCACTCGGAACAGAATACCCTACGAGACTAGACTTTCAATCCTGGGCCTAGAAAGTTTAGAACTAAGACGCCTTAAACAAGATCTAAGTATTGCCCACAAGATCATATGCTGCAACATCCTGCCTGTCGGTGACTACTTCAGCTTCAACCACAACCACACAAGAGCACCCAACAGATTTAAACTTAATATTAACCGCTCCAAACTTGACTGTAAAAAATATGACTTCAGTAACCGAGTTGTCGAAGCTTGGGACTCATTACCAGACTCCATAGTGTCATCCCCAAACCCTCAACATTTTACCCTTAGATTATCTACGGTTGACCTATCCAGATTTTCCCCCCCCTAAGAGGTCAGTAAGGGGCGAGTACAAGTGCACTAGAGTGCCTTCCGTCCCCTGTCCTATTGCTCTCCTATATCTCCTATACCTTTCTTCTATTCCTATATCTCTCCTTCTATTCTTTCATTGATATGTTCTATACCTTCTATTACTATACCTTCTGTTCTATCTTTCTTAGATATATTTTATTATGAGTATCTCCTCTATAACCTTCATCATGTATTTTCTATGTGTATATAGATACAGTATATACCCACTAAAACCCTCATTGTGTATTGGACTAAATAGGTAAGTAAGTAAGTAAGTAAGTAAGTAAGTAAGTAAGTAAGTAAGTAAGTAAGTAAGTAAGTAAGTAAGTAAGTAAGTAAGTAAGGAAATAAGGAAGGAAGGAAGGAAATAAATAAGGAAGGAAGGAAAGAAAGAAAGAAAGAAAGAAAGAAAGAAAGAAAGAAAGAAAGAAAGAAAGCCACTTGGTTCATTTCTGTTTTCTACTCTCTTTTCCCCTCTCCTTTTACGGTGCGATAAAGACATGCTCCAGAGCTTTTCTGGCGTCTTCTTGATGGCATTAAAAGATTTCTTTAAAAGGAGATAATCAGCCACAATATATTTCTTTGTGCTTTGCTGGCCCTTGAAACTTGGGCAATACTTAGGAATGGCCACGCGTAAATTGAGTGCAAGGTTTCTTCAGCCTGTTGCAATTTCTCGTCCAGCCTGTTTAACATCTGGTTTAAAACCCAGCCTGAAAATTCTCTGAAAGGGACAATTGGCTGGATCTTAATAAAGCAGGTAAGGAAGCCTTTTCTTGCAGAAAAATGGAAGGATTGACGTAGAATATTTTGAATAGAAATACAAACACAAATAGAAGAAATAGAAACAGTAGAAATAGAATGGCCCCGCGTAAATTAAGTGCACGGTTTCTTCAATCTGTTGCAATTTCTCAGTCCAGCCTGTTCAAGGTTTGGTTTGAAACCTAGCCTGAAAAGTCTCTGACAAAGATAGTTTGTTGGATCTTAATAAAGGATTGACATAAAATATTTTGAATAGAAATAGAAATACTATAATAGAAATAGTAAAAGTAGAAATAGAAATCTAGGGTTACTAGATTTCCCCCCTGACCAATGAATGCTTTGAGTATGATTTTATTGAATGAATGCTAATGAAAGTTTTTAAAATTAGAATTTTTAAAGATTATTTTTATGTATATTAATTGGGTTAGTGTACTATCGTGTCTTTGTATATGTTTTGAGCTTCCCCTAGTCTTCAGAGAGGGGCGGCATACAAACCAAATTAATTAATTAATTAATTAATTAAATAAATAAATACACAAACAAACAAATGAATAAATCATTTAAATAGAAATAGAAATAATAGAAATAGAAATAGAAATGAATGAAGCAGAACAAAATAGAATCGAATGAGTTGGAAGGGACCTTGGAGGTCTTCTAGTCCAACCCCCTGCTTAGACAGGAGACCCTAAACCACTCCAGACAAACGGTTATTCAACATCTTCTTAAAAACTTCCAGTGTTGGAACATTCACAATTTCTGCAGGCAAGCTGTTCTACAGATTAATTGTTCTATGTCAGGAAATTTCTCCTTAGTTCTAAGTTGCTTCTCTCCTCGTTTAGTTTCCACCCATTGCTTCTTGTTCTCTTAGGTGCTTTGGAGAAAAGTTTTGCCAGTTCAGAGAGTCCTCAGCTTACAACAGTTCATTTAGTGACCGTTCCAAGTTACAACGGCCCTGAAAGAAGTGACTTAGTCAGGACCATTTCTCACGCTTACAACCTGTGTAACTTCCTCACAGATCACAGAATCAAAATTTAGTAATGTGGCAACTGGTTCATACTTATGACCGTCACTGTGTTCTGAGGACACGCGATTCCCTTTTGCTACCTTATGACAACGCGGAAGCCACTTAACAACCACGTTACTAATTTATCAACTGCAGTGATTCACTTAACAACCATGGCAAGAAAGGATATAAAACAGGACAAAATTCACTTAATGACTGTTTCAACTTAACAGCAGGCATTTTGGGTGCCATTGTGGTCATAAGTCGAGTTTACGGAGAGGGGCGGCATACAAATCTAATAAATAAATAATAATAATAATAATAAAAATAAAAATAATAATTGTAGTGTTTATGTTTTTGAAGGGGCAGATGGGCGTATTTAGTGCGGAGTGATGAAACCAGCTAATAATTCATTGAGTGAAAATATCTTCCTTTTGATAGGTAAGATAGAAAGTTTTGCCTATTTGCTGATGACTCTAAAGTGTGCAATAGGGTTGATATTCCTGGAGGCGTTTGTAATATGGCAAATGATTTAGCTTTACTAGATAAGCTGTCAGAGCAATGGAAACTGCAGTTTAATGTTTCCAAATGTAAAATAATGCAGTTGGGGAAAAGGAATCCTCAATCTGAGTATTGTATTGGCTGTTCTGTGTTAGCAAAAACTTCAGAAGAGAAGGATTTAGGGGTCGTGATTTCTGACAGTCTCAAAATGGGTGAACAGTACAGTCGGGCGGTAGGGAAAGCAAGTAGGATGCTGGGCTGCATAGCTAGAGGTATAACAAGCAGGAAGAGGGAGATTGTGATCCTGCTGTATAGAGCGCTGGTGAGACCACATTTGGAGTACTGTGTTCAGTTCTGGAGACCTCACCTACAAAAAGATATTGACAAAATTGAACGGGTCCAAAGATGGGCTACAAAAATGGTGGAAGATGTTAAGCATAAAACTGATCAGGAAAGACTTCATGAACTCAATCTGTAGAGTCTGGAGGACAGAAGAGAAAGGGGGGACATGATTGAAACATTTAAATATGTTAAAGGATTCAATAAGGTTCAGGAGGGAAGTGTTTTTAATAGGAAAGTGAACACAAAAACAAGGTTAGTTGGGGGAAAGATCAGAAGCAACGTGAGAAAATATTATTTTACTAAAAGAGTAGTAGAGGTTTGGAACAAACTTCCAGCAGACGTGGTTGGTAAATCCACAGTAACTGAATTTAAACATGCCTGGAATAAACATAGATCCATTGCAAGATAAAATACAGGAAATAGTATAAGGGCAGACTAGATGGACCAGGAGGTCCTTTTCTGCCGTCAATCTTCTGTTTCTATGTTTCTATAAGTAGTAGGCTTTGTTCATTTCCTCTGAGTAGGAGAGTCAGTGACCTTCAGTTAATTCTCCCTATCTGGCGTGGGAGTTTTTATCATCCTGGCCTCTCTCCTCCCAACCAGGGCCCCTCCAGATGAGGTAAATAATGACCAGTGGTCCTTGAGTTACAACCACACAATTAAGCTCAAATTTTCCCATCCTAAAAACAAGACAGCAAAGTCCATTCTCCCCCCCCCCCCTTTTTTATACGACTTTTCCCTTACCACTTGTTAAGTGAGTCATTGCAGAGCTAGCAACCTGGTTAAGCAAATCTGCAATGGACTTGAGTTGTCGGGAAAGTCGCAAAAAGGGATCACGTGACACCCCCCCCAGACAACCAAACTTCCAGCAGACGTGGTTGGTAAATCCACAGTAACCAAATTTAAACGTTCCTGGGATAAACATAGATCCATCCTAAGATAATGCCAGTTTCTAAGCCTCTGGATTTTTGGGGAGGCTGCAATGGTCGTTAAATGTGAAAAACAATCCTAAGTTATTTGTTTAGAATAGAATGGAATGGAAAGGAATAGAATAGAATAGAATTCTTTATTTGCCAAGTGTGATTGGACACACAAGGAATTTGTCTTTGCTGCAGATGCTCTCAGTGTCCATAAAAGAAAAAGATACATTTGTCAAGAATCATGATTAATGATTTGTCACTTAATGATTGTTATAGGGGTCAAATAAGCAATGAAGAAACAATAGTAATAAAAATCTTAGGATACAAGCAACAATTTACAGTCATACAGTCCAAAGTGGGAGGAAAAGGATGATAGGAATGATGAGAAAAAACTAGTAGAAATAGAAGTGCAGACTTAGTAAAAGTTTGACAGTGTTGAGGGAATTATTTATTTAGCACAGTGATCACTTTTGGGGGGAAAAACTCTTCTTGTGTCTAGTTGTCTTGGTGTGCAGTGCTATAGAGCAGTGTTTCCCAACCTTGGCAACTTGAAGATATTTGGACTTCAACTCCCAAATGCTGGCTGGGGAATTCTGGGAGTTGAAGTCCAAATATCTTCAAGTTGCCAAGGTTGGGAAACACTGCTCTATAGCATTGTTTTGAGGGTAGGAGTTGAACCAGTTTGTGTCCAGGATGCCAGGGGTCAGTAAATATTTTCCCCGCCCTCTTTTTGACTCGTGCAGTATCCAGGTCCTCAATGGAAGGCAGGTTGGCAGCCATGGTTTTTTCTGCAGTTCTGATTCTCCCCTGTCCCAGAACTACATGCTATGGTTGGTACTTCTCATTAATAAGCAGAGTCCTTATTTTTATTTATTTATTTATTGGATTTGTATGCCGCCCCTCTCCGTAGACTCTTCTATGCAACCTCCATTGTATTTCCAGCATCTTTCTCCCGGCTTGGAATTGGGGCGCATTTTTCTTTGAGCATTATGTTAAATCCTGGTTTATTCAAATGCAGTTTTGAGTGTCCCGTTGTTACCTTTCAGGATAAACCCATCCCAGAGTCTGTGCAAAAGCTGAGCTAAAATATTGGTGGTACGATTGATTTTATATGATCAAAAACATGATCCTAGGGGCCATTTAGTCTAACCTAGAGGGATGTGTAGTTCGGGGACCGAAATTCCCATTGCTAAGCAAGACGGTTGGGAAGTGAATTGTGTTGTCAGCAGTTCTGTGAGGCGTTACGGTGGCATTGTAACTTTGGTCACTAAACAATTGGTTGTAAGTCAAGGACCTCCCTGTATCGCCTCTCCAACTTAGTCCCAAAGGCTATTTTCACCCCTCCCAATATTTATCTATACATGTCATCACATCTGTGGGAAGGCATGAAATGGCTGAACCTTATTTGATGTGATGGGAAAAATATAGGAGGCTAAAACATATGAAGAACGGTTGCGGGAACTGGGCCTGACTAGTTTAATGAAAAGAAGGACCAGGGGAGACAGGATAGCAGCCTTCCAGTATCTCAGGGGTTGCCACAAAGAAGAAGGAGTCGGGCTATTCTCCAAAGCACCTGAGGGTAGAACAAGAAGCAATGGGTGGAAACTAAACAAGGAGGGAAGCAATGTAGAACTAAGGAAAAATTTCCTGACAGACAGAACAGTTATTTATTTATTTATTTATTTATTTATTTTATTTTATTTTATTTTATCCAATACACAATGAGGGTTTTAGTGGGTATATATCTATATACACATAGTAAAATACATGATGAAGGTTATAGAGGAGATACTCATAGTAAAATATATCTAAGAAAGAATAGAAAATAAGGTATAGTAATAGAACATATCAATGAAAGAATAGAAGAAGAGATATAGGAATAGAAGAAAGGTATAGGAGATATAGGAGAGCAATAGGACAGGGGACGGAAGGCACTCTAGTGCAGTTGTACTCGCTCGTTACTGACCTCTTAAGAATCTGGATAGGTCAACCGTAGATAATCTAAGGGTAAAGTGTTGGGGGTTTGGGGATGGCACTATGGAGTCCAGTAATGAGTTCCACGCTTCGACAACTCGGTTACTGAAGTCATATTTTTTACAGTCAAGTTTGGAGCGGTTAATATTAAGTTTAAATCTGCTGTGTGCTCTTGTGTTGTTGTGGTTGAAGCTGAAGTAGTCGCCGACAGACAGGACATTGCAGCATATGATTTTGTGGGCAATACTTAGATCAGTGGAACTACTTGCCTCCAGAAGTTGTGAATGCCCCAACACTGGAAGTTTTTAGGAAGATGTTGGATAACCATTTGTCTGAAGTGGTGTAGAGTCTCCTGCCCAAACAGGGGGTTAGACTAGAAGACCTCCAAGGTCCCTTCCAACTCTGTTGTTGTTGTTGTGGTGGTTGTTGTTGTTGTTGTTGTTGTTGTTATTATTATTATTATTAGTGCTTTAATAATACAGTGGAACCCCGACATAAGAGCTGCTCTACTTAAGAGCAACTCGAGATAAGAGCTGGGAGGGGAGAGATATTTTTGTTCTACTTACAAGCCCAAATTCGAGATACAAGCGCCAAGGAGCTGTCTCCTGAAGCCGAACGCTAACTTCCGCGTTCGGCTTCAGGAGACAGCTGCGAAGCGGCGCGCGTGTTTTAAAAGGTTGCAGCCGGCCTGGGGGGCTCGGGGGGTGCTTGCAGCCAGCCTGGGGGGCTTGCCAGCACCCCCCCCCGAGCCCCCCAGGCCGGCTGCAACCTTTTAAAACATGCGCGCGGCTTCGCAGCTGTCTCCTGAAGCTGAACACGGAAGTTAGCTCTTTTTCTTTCTCTCTTTTACCTTCCCTTCCTCTATTTCTTCTTTTCTTTCTCCTTCCCACCTTCTTCCCTCCCTCCCTCCCTTCACTCATTCCTCTCTTACTCTCCCCTTTCATAAGTTTCCTTGCTTCCTTCCTCTGTTCCTGTCCCTTCCCTCTTTCCTTCCTTCCTTCCCACCCTCCGTCCATTCATTTATCCCATTCCTCTCTTGATCACTTAAAGCCGGTCCCTGGTGCAAAAAGGGTTGGGGACCTCTGTCCTACAGGATTGGGTGGCAGAGAAGTTGAACATATGTAAATTTAAAAGTTTAAGAAAGTTTACAAGTTAAGTGAAAGAAACTTCATTATTCATTTATATGTACATGTACATTTCTTCATTAAAAACTTGTCTTTCTGCATAATTTAGACTAATTTTGTGAGTTTTTTGAGGGCTGGAACCAATTAAAATTATTTACATTAATTCCTATGGGGAAAAGTCGTTCCAGATAAGAGCTGCTCGACTTAAGAGCCCAGGTGAGGAACGAATTAAACTCGTATCTCGAGGTACCACTGTATAAAAGTATAAAAGAAGAGGTTGCTTTAAATCATCGGGCATGGGAGCTAAACCTATGGAGCTCCAAATTTGTCTGAGTAGCAAGAGGTTTTGCAGAAATATGGAAAGGAGAAGAAGAAATAATAGGAGGAGGAGGACTGTGAGGTCCCTGGTGTTTTCTGAGCATGATGGTTTTCTTGCAGACATTTCATGACCCCACTAGGTAACATCATCAGTGCAAGAAAGGAGAGGGGTTTCTGGAGAGAAGGAGGATTGTGTGGTTTTTGGCGCTCTCTGAGCTTGATGGTGTTTTTTGCAGACCCAACTAGGTAACATTATGAGTGTTGGAAGGAATGGGAGTTTGCAGAGAAGAGGAGGAAGAAGAGGAGGAAGAAGAATAGAAGGAAAGTGGTCGTAGAGGGCTAATTGGATGCTCTCTGAGCTTGCTGGTTTTCTTCTAGATGGCTCCTTACCCAACTAGGCAATGTCATCAGTGCTAGAAGGGAGAAGGGTTATGACACGAAAAATCTTTTCTTTCTTTCTTTCTTTCTTCCTTCCTTCCTTCTTTCTTTTCTTTCTCCCTTCCTTCCTTCCCTCCCTTCCTTTCTTTCTTTCTCTATCTCTCTCTTCCTTCCCTCCCTCCTTTCCTCCTTCTTCCTTCCTTCCTCCTCCTTCCTTCCTTCTTTCTCTCTCTCTCTCTCTCTTTCTCTCTCTTCCTTCCTTCCCTCCCTTCCCTTCCCTCCCTCCTTTCCTCCTTCTTTCTTTTCTCTCTCTCTCTCTCTCTCTTCATTCCCTCCCTTCCCTCCCTCCTTTCTTTCTTTTTCCTTTCTTCCTTCCTTCTTTCTTTTTTTTCTTCCTTCCTTCCTTCCCTTCCCTCCCTCCCTCCCTTCCTCTTTGTTTGTTTGTTTGTTTCTTTCTCTCTCTCTTCCTTCCCTTCCCTCCCTCCCTCCTTTCCTCCTTCTTCCTTCCTTCCTTCCCTTCCCTCTTTCCCTTCCTCTTTCTTTCTTTCTTTCTCTCTCTCTTTTCTTTTCTTTTCTTTCTTTCAATTTGTCTGCCTCCCAACTCCCTAAATAAGGACCCAACCCAAAAGAACAAGACATTTAGTCTTAACATCAAAACATCTAAAAAGAGAAACAATTTAAAAACAATTCAAAACCCACAATAAGACCATGCGTATCATTTATGGCCAGAACTGGATGATGCATCACTTCCAGGCCTGCCAGAAAAGCCAAGTCTTTACCATTTTCTGGAAGGCCAGTAGGATGGGAGCAACACGCATCTCAGAAGGTAGCTGGTTCCTGAGAGCTCAAGCCGCCACAGAGTAGATCAGTGTTTCCCAACCCTGGCAACTTGAAGATGTTTGGACTTCAACTCCCAGAATTCCCCAGCCAGCATAATCCAGTTGTTTCACTTAGTGACATAAATGTTGGGCTCAGCCATTGTCGTAAATCAAGGACCGCCTTGCATTTAGGGTTTGAAACTGAGCAGGCGCAGTGCTTCACAAATCCAGAAACTTTTAAGGCGACTTCAACTCCCAGAATTCCCTATCCATTCATCCATCCATCAATCCATCAATCCTCCCATCCATCCTATTATAACCGGTGGACCATCCGCAAAAGCGGCTGCAGTACCGCAGCGCACCGCGGGCGGCAGCCGAGAGCCAACCTCTTTGTTCTCCGCCTGGTTTAGACTGTCTCGCGAGACTTAATTCCAGGGGACGCGAGGGAAGGACGAATAAACACCCAGCACTGGCAGTGGGGACGGGGCTTGCCTAAACCGGAAAGCAGGCTTTGCCAGAAGTCGGGCACGGAGCCGGAAGGCGGAAGGACCCATCTGTAAGGCCTGATGGAGGGACACGCGTGGGAGTGGCGTGTCGCTGAACACGGGTGGGAATTGGAACGTGGGAATGGTTGCTGCAAGTATTTAAAGATCGGGTCTGAGGGCGGGGTTGGAAGCTGCTATTTATTTTCCTAACAAGGTAGGCAGAAATTCAACCGGTGCAGAGCCTCCAGTCCATTCCCTGCTGGGGAAGGCAGCTGCCCCTCTTGAGTGTCTGCCTGCCGCTTCCCGGATTTTGCAGAGGTAAAGCGAAAGTTAGGCACTAAGCAGGGATCGCCCTGTGGGGTTCCTGCCTGATTTGGGGCTGGGGGTGGGGAGGGAAAAGTTCTTGCTGAACTTCTGCCAGGGCGGATCCTTCTTATCCAAGCATTTATTTCCCTGTTGCAAAGCTGGCCCTGTTGAATTGCTGCCTGCTGGGGAATAAAACAGATGTCTTAGCAAAACTTATTACTGCGAGCTTTCCTGGGGAATGTCTACCTGCTTTGCTCCAAAAATGGGAGAGGGGTGGCTCCCCTGAATTGGAATGGAATGGAATTAAGAATTGAATAGAATTGAATTGAAACATGAATGGAATAGAATGGAGAATAGAATAAAATGATAGGAATAGAATAGAATACAGAAGAATAGAATAAGGAAAGAATAGAATGATAGGAATAGAATATAGAATAGAATGGAAGAGAATAGAGAATAGAATAGAATAAGGAAAGAATAGAATAGAATGATCGGAAGAGAATAGAATAAAGAATAAAATGGAATAAGGAAAGAATAGAGTAGAATGATAGGAATAGAATATAGAATAGAATAGAATAGAATAGGGAAAGAATGGAATAGAATAGAAATCTGTATTGGCCAAGTGTGATTGGATACACAAGGAATTTGTCTTTGTTGCATATGCTCTTGGTGTACATAAAAGACAAGATACATTTGTTAAGAATCAACACTTAGTGATAGTCATAGGGTACAAGAAAACAATCAGGATTTGGCTGGGGGAAAAAACAGGATTTCAGGGTAAGCAGGACTGAAAGAATGTGGGGCAGAGCAGCAATGTGGTCAGTTTTAGAAGTTGGCCCAGGCTGCTTTCTGCAAGATTTAAGTGCAAAAAGATTTGTTCATTGTACACTATTTTATTATTGTGAGCCACCCCGAGTCTGCGGAGAGGGGCGGCATACAAATCTAATAAATTATTATTATTATTATTATTATTATTATTATTATTATTATTATTCCATTCCATTCCATTTTCCCTATTCTATTCTATTCAGTTCCATATTCCATATTCTATTCCATTCCATATTCTATTCTGTTATACTCTACTCATACTCTACTCTATGCTTTACTCTACTTTCTCTACCCTACCTACTCTTTCCCAGGCCCATTCTTATTCCCTTATTCTATTTACAATTGTGATAAGCAGACTCCATTACAGTGATAAATAGAAGACCTCATGTACCATTGAGAATACACCAACTGCTCTATTTCCTCCTTCTTGGCCCTGTTTTTATTATTTATTTATTTATTTATTTGTTCGTTCGTTCATTCATTTATTGATTGATTGATTGGATTTGTATGCCGCCCCTCTCCGGAGACTCGGGGCGGCTAATAGCAATAATAAGACAGCGTACAATAATAATCCAATAATAAAAACGATTAAAAACCCATTATTATAAAAACCAAACATACATACAGACATACCATGCATAAAATTGTAAAGGCCTAGGGGGAAAGAATATCTCAATTCCCCCATGCCTGGCGGCAGAGGTGGGTTTTAAGTAGCTTACGAAAGGCAAGGAGGGTGGGGGCAATTCTAATCTCGGGGGAGTTGGTTCCACAGGGCCGGGGCCGCCACAGAGAAGGCTCTTCCCCTGGGTCCCACCAAGCGACATTGTTTAGTTGACGGGACCCGGAGAAGACCCACTCTGTGGGACCTAACTGGTCGCTGGGATTCGTGCAGCAGAAGGCGGTCCCGGAGATAATCTGGTCCTTTTTCCCATAACCGCTCTTACTGTTTGTGAATCCTTTTAAAGACAGGAAAGAAAGACCTGGTTTTTGAGTGGGGCAGCTTTGGATTTCCACTCAAGCTGTTTGAAGGGGTTGTGCTTCTCGAACATGGTGACTTGCCAGGATATCGTGTTGCTAAATAGCCTCTTAAGAAATCCAAACCTGATGTGGGTGTTGGCCAGCAACACAATGGGGTTGCGATCAAGGAGACCACAAATTCTTGGCCGAGCTTTGACAATCTCACCTGCTGCGGAAAGAACAATGGAATTCCAGTTTGATGAGCTAAACCCCGTGGCCTCTAAAAAGCATCTGTTAAAATTTAATCAGAAAGGAGCGCAAAGTTAGATAAGATAGTTTGTGTTGGAAGGGACCTTGTAGGTCATCTAGTCCAACCTCGGCAGATGAAAGTCTGGTCCCTTCTTAAAAGACTCCAGTGATGAAGCTCTCACAACCTCCAAGGGCAAGGTTGATTGTTTTCATGGTCAGAAAATCCCTCCTTATTTTGGGGTTGAATCTCTCCTTATTCAGTTTCCATTGTCTGGCCTTCGCTTATCTTGGAAAATAGGCAGACCCCTTTCTCTCTGTGGCAGCCCCTCAAATATTAAAAGATGTCTATCATGTCTCCCCTAGTTCTTCTGGACTAGCTATGCCTAGTTCCTGTAACCTAGAGGTCTTCAAAGTTGGCAACTTGAAGGTTTGTGGACTTCAACTCCCAGAATTCTCCAGCCAGCATAGAATGGAGAATTCTGGGAGCTGAAGTCCACAAGTCTTCAAGTTGCCAAGTTTGGGGATCCCTGCTGTAACCAGTCTTTGTATGTCATGATGCAAAAAGAATGTTGAGACTCTAGAAAAACTTCAGAGAAGAGCAACAAAGATGATTAGGGGACTGGAGGCTAAAACATACAAAAGAATGGTTGCAGGAACTGGGCATGGGTAGTTTAATGAAAAGAAGGACCAGGGGAGACAGGATAGCAGCCTTCCAACATCTCAAGGGTTGCCACAAAGAAGGAGTCAACCTATTCTCCAAAGCCCCTGAGAGTAGAACAAAAAGCAATGGGTGGAAACTAAATAAGGAGGGAAGCAATGTAGAACTGACAGAACAATTAATCATTGGAACAGCTTGCCTCCAGAAGTTGTAAATGCCCCAACACTGGAAGTTTTTAAGCAGATGCTGGACAACCATCTGTCTGAAGGAGTGTAGGGTTTCCTGCCTAAGCAGGGGGTTGGACTAGAAGACCTCCAAGGTCCCTTCCAACTCTGTTGTTATTATTATTATTATGCTTTGACTAACTCTAGGGCTGTGATGGTGAACCTATGGCACACATGCCACATTGGAGGGCACATGAGGCGTTGCCCTATGTCAGCTCCAGCACACATATGTACACTAGCCAGCTAATTTTCGGCCTTGTGGAAGGCCGTTTGGCCCTCTAGAGCAGGGGTAGGCAAAGTTGGCTCTTCTATGACTTGTGGACTTCAACTCCCAGAATTCCTGAGCCAATCATGCTAGCTCAGGAATTCTGGGAGTTGAAGTCCACAAGTCATAGAAGAGCCAACTTTGCCTACCCCTGGTCTAGAGGCTTCAGGGAAGCTTCCCTGAAGCCCCAGAGTGCAAAAAACGGCCAAACCGGAAGTTCAGAAAAATAGACTTCCGGTTTGCCTGTTGCGCTATTTTTTGCACTCTGGAAGCTTCCCTGGAGGCTCCAGAGTGCGAAAAACAGCACAACGGGCAAAGCGGAAGTCTATTTTTCTGAACTTCCGGTTTGGCTGTTTTTTCACCGTCCCAGGCTTCAGTGAGGCCTGTGCATATGTGCGGGAATGGGAGAGATTGTGCGTATGTGCAGGGGCAGCATGGGGGTGCACATGTTTGTGGAGAAGGGAATGTTGTGATTCTTTTTACCAATGTAAAAGGTCAGAGCATTTGTTGGTTGAGATTTGGAGTTGCTAGATGTTTGACCATTCAGAAACAAAGTCAAGGTCTTTTTGGAGAGTAGCTGTGTTATCGGTGGTGTTGAAACGTTGTGTTGTGTTTTCATTCATGTATGTTTTGTCTTAAGGTGGAGAAAAAATAAAAAAAACTTTATACCCGAAAGAAACAGCGCTAGAAAGGAGTGGGGTTGTAGTAAGGAGGTGGAGGAGAAGGAAAGGAGCAGGCTAATGATAGAAACATAGAATATTGACAGCAGAAAAAGACCTCCTGGTCCCTCTAGTCTCTCCTTATACTATTTCCTGTATTTTATCTTAGGGTGGATATTTTTAGATTTTTAGATTTAATTAGATTTGTATATTTTTATCCCAGGCATCATCATTATTATTATTATTATTATTATTATTATTATTATTATTACTATGATGATGATGATGATGTCAGTACAGCACAGCAAAGGAGATCACTATGCTGGATTTCGTATATTATTATTATTATTATTATTATTATTATTATTATTATTATTAATAATAATTAGATTTGTATGCCGCCCCTCTCCGCAGACTCGGGGTGGCTCACAACAATGATAAAAACAATATATAATGACAAATCTAATAATTATTCATTTATTTATTCATCCATCCATCCATCCATCCACTTACTTACTTACTTACTTACTTACTTACTTACTTACTTACTTACGTACGTACGTACGTACGTACGTACTTACTTACTTACTTACTTATTTATTAGATTTGTATGCTGCCCCTCTCCGAAGACTCGAGGCGAATCTAAAATAACAATGGTACATTTAAAAACTGTACATTCAAAAATGTACATTTAAAAGCAAGGAACCCCAATATTAAAAAACATACATACATTCATATCATGCACAGAAAACTACATTGGCAGGGGGAGATGTCTCAGTTCCCCCTCGCTTGACGACAGAGGTGGGTTTTAAGGAGTTTACGAAAGGCAAGTAAATTCAGTTACTATGGATTTACCAATCACATCTGCTGTCTTTCTCGCAGCTTCCAAGAAACGGTGATGGAGAGGATGAAGCGAACGGTGGAGCAGGCCCGGGCTGCCTTTAACACGGGCAAGACGCGCCCGTTGGCTTTCCGGATCCAGCAGCTGAAAGCCTTGAAGAAGATGATGCAGGAGAAGGAGAAGGAGTTTTGTGAAGCCCTGAAAGCGGATCTGAACAAGGTTGGTGCCGTGGCGTTTGGGTGGGTTGACGGAGGTACGGAGAACGCTGGGGATGGAGAGGATATACAAGTATCCTGAGTCCCATTGGATTGGGCAGCATAGAAGTCAAATAAATTATTATTAATAATAACAATAAAAACAAAATAATAATAATAATAATAATAATAATAATAATAATTATTATTATTATTATTATTATTATTATGTCAATACAACACAGCAAACGAGATCACTATGCTGGATTTCGTATTTCATCACCAGTCGGGCGCTTCCCAAGCACCTAGGACTGCGTGATGTAGCGGTGAATTATGTTTGCCGATCCCAGTCAAGCGGCCTTTTGCAATTGACAGGTGGAGATTTTGTCAATTCCGATGGTTTTCAAATGTCCGCTGAGATCCTTTGGCACTGCACCCAGCGTGCCAAGTACCACTGGGACCACTTTCACGGGCTAATGCCAGAGTCGTTGCAGCTCGATTTTTAGATCTTCGTATTTCACTAATTTCTCTAGCTGCTTCTCTTCAATTCTGCTGTCTCCTGGGATTGCGATGTCGATGATCCATACTTTCTTTTTCTCCACGATCACAATGTCTGGTGTGTTATGCTTCAGAATTCGGTCAGTCTGAAGTCGGAGGTCCCACAGTAGTTTTGCTTGCTCATTTTCAACCACTTTTTCGGGCCTATGATCCCACCAGCTCTTTGCCACTGGTAGATGGTAGTTCCGGCACAAGTTCCAGTGGATCACCTGTGCAATTATTATGATTATGATTATGATTATGATTATTATTATTATTATTATTATTATTATTATTATTATTTAGATTTGTATGCCGCCCCTCTCTGAAGACTTGGGGCGGCTCACAACAGCAATAAACAATGCGGTACAATTTCAATAATTAAAACTATACTAAAAACCCACTATCATTTAAAAACAGTCAATACTACCCAATCATAACCACACATACATCTTACTAGCCAGAAAGGTAGGTCTTCAGAGTCTTGGGGAAGGCAAGGAGGGTGGGGGAAGTTTGAATCTCTGGAGGGAGTTGATTACAGAGGGCTGGGCCCGCCACAAAGAAGACTCTTCCCCTGGGTCCCACCAGACAACATTGTTTAATCGACAGGACCCGGAGAAGGCCAACTCTGTGGGACCTAATCGGCCGCTGGGAATCGTGCGGCAGAAGGCAATCCCGGAGGTATTCTGGTCCGATGCCATGAAGGGCTTTAAAGGTCATAACCAACACTTTGAATTGTGTCCGGAAACTAATTGGCAACAATGCAGGCCGTGGAGTGTTGATGAGACATGGGTATAACTAGGAAAGCCCATGATTGCTCTCGCGGCTGCGTTCTGCATGATCTGAAGTTTCCGAACACTTTTCAAAGGAAGCTCCATGTAGAGAGTATTGCAGTAGTCGAACCTCGAGGTGATGAGGGCATGAGTGACTGTGAGCAGAGACTCCCTGTCCAAATTAAATTAAATTAAATCAAATTAAATTAAAATAATTAGCCATTCGGTTGTCTGAATGCAGCTGACCCCCTATTGCAGGTGGGATAAGGGTCCACTTCTACCAGGGCCAGGGAGGTCTTGCTTGGAGGGTGAGAAACACCAGGTTTCTCTTGTTGTTGGTTGTTGAAAAGACATCCTTACTTCTGTCAGGATTTCAGGGGAGGGGGTCTGGGAATTTGGAAACGGGGCCTGCGGCTCTTCCCTGGCGATGCGGTAAGGTTTTATCCTGAAGGAGGAGAAAATATGTGGTACTGTAAGTAAAACAGGAGCTTACCGCAGGGAATGGGGAAAGCGTGAGAAAGAAACTCAAGATTTTCCCATCTTGATTCTCCTTCATACCTGGAGGAAACGTTTATTTATTTATTTATTTGTTCTGCCGGTGTGTTTCAACCCCCCGTAATTACAGGGTAATTAGTCCAGAAAGACACACACCACACGATAAAAGGAAAACCCAAAAGTTTTTATCAACAGAAAAACAGAAACAGCTCCCTTTTTAAATGTCAAAGGGATTTTCTGGTACACACAAGGCACAGGTTAAATGCAGTCCAATTGCTCACCCAATAACTGGGAAATTGAGTCCAATTCTAAAGTCCAGAGAGTCCCCACACAATCTTGAACAGCACAAAACCCAGGATCTTGACAAAACAATGAATCAGATAAACTGCCATGAGGCTAAAACACCAAGCTGCACTTTTATCTGTAGCACTAATTACAGCAGCCCCACCCAACCACAGGTGGCCTCATTTTCTCTTGTAATAATCCTTCAGTTGTTGTCTCCTATGCATCACTCTACGCATGCATGGATTTGTCATTAATTCTTGTTCAGAATCCAGGGATGATACAGATGATTGATCTCGTCCTGGGCTGTCTGCCAAACTCCCCTCTTTCCTGTCATTCATGCTTCATTGGTCAGAGGAGGCTTCATCGGCAGATTCTATCGGGAGCAAAACAGGCCTGTGGCATGTGGATTTCTCCCCCACATCCACCTGCACATTCCTTGGGGCAGGAGCTGGGCCAGAGCTAACCACTTTTATTTATTTATTTATTTAGTCCAATACACAATAATAATAATTGTTGTTGTTGTTATTATTATTATTATTATTATTATTATCATCATCATCATTACTGTCACCACTTAGAATTGAAATTTCAGGCTCAATTTTGATCAATAAAGGAGGATATGTATAGCTCAGGATTGACATGTGAGGTCCTTGGTACTTTCTGAACTTGTTTGTTTTCTTACGGACGTTTCATCGCCAAACTAGGTAACATCATCGGTGCTAGTAAGGAATGCGGTTTCTCTTTTTTTAAAAAAAATATATTTTTATTGATTTTTATAAAACGGTTACATAAAACAAACATGAAACAGTGCACAGTGCGTGTGCCCAACACCTAACAGACAAAACACCCTCCTTCACCACCACCACCCATTACAAGGGGTTCAAATTTTTTTTTTTGGTTTGTTTATCTGTATTTCCTTGGCTCTACCTTGCATTAGATATTACTAAAAGAGTGATTGCAGTTTATTTTTCACGTTTACATCACAGATTCTACTCAACATATAACCTTTCACCTTATTCCATCGTACCATCAGCTTCTCCAATTTGTTTTCATCAAAATTGTTTAATCTTATTTCCATGATTTCAAAATGAATGTGATCCACCATGCACCAGAACCAATTCTGTAATGTCCATTTTATAGACTCTTTCCAGCCCAATACCACGACTGCTTGACCACTTTCCAATGCTGCAGTTTTTATTTCCTTGAATTCTCCTAATTCCCTTTGTTTAATTAAAATCGTTATTTCTTTTCTAATTATCGAATTGATATTTAACATTTTATTAATTTCGTTCTGCACTTCCTTCCAAAATGTCTGAATTTCTACGCACTCCCAGAACATATGCATGAAAATTCCCTTCTTTTGGCAACCATGCCAACAATTACCTTTCTCTTTCCCCTGGAAGTGTGCAAGTTGTGCCGGTGTATAATACCATTTGTGTAAGATTTTCCTTCTCATCTCTTTAACTCTTGTATTTTTAATCTTATGTATCTTTTCTACTATTTTTTTCATTTCACTTTCATCTATTTGTAAATCATTTTGCCAGCATCTTGTCAAACTTTTTATTACTTCCTCTTCCACTTGCAATAACATTCTATATGTTGTGGTTCAGCCTGGGACCCCTCCGGGAATGGCTGACTTGCTGCCGGCTTCCAGCTCAGAGGGAGAGGCTGAGGACCAGGAGGTGCAGACTGATGAGGAAGAGGAATCCCAGGCTGCAGACGAAGGACAGCCAGAGTTCCACCAGGGGGAGCTCTCCCCAGCAAGCAGCCTGGAGTCCCTGGGGGAAGATGCTCACGACATCATAGATATGCGACAAAGGAGAGCTAATCAGAGACGAACTCAATTGGCTAGGTATTTCCAGCATTAGAGGTCACAGCTGGGTTTGGGTGTGGTGCTCTTGGGAAAGGATAAAAGGCAGCCCCACCCTTCCTGGCTTGTGGAGTTTTATCTTGGAGATTCGTGAGACCTGTCTGTGAACTTTGGTGGCTACAATCCTGGTTTGTGCTTTGGACTATTGAAACCTTGGGGGGGTGTGCCAGCAAGAAGCTTGTGGAATTGACTGGACATCAGAACCCTGTTGTAACGTATTATAGCCTGTTTGCTGTGAAGACAGGTTTTCCTTTGTGCTTATTTTTTCCTGCTATAAAATACTGTTGGATTTTACCAGAGTGTCTGGCTGTTTTTTCAGTGGGTGTGGAGGTCTGGGAAAACCCAGACAGAACACTATATATGTTACTAGCTTGGGCTTTTGTCTCATTGATCTTTTCTTTTATTATTTTTTCTAAACAATTTTCTTCTCGCAAGAAAGCTTCTTTATTCTCACTTTTATTTAAATATTTACTTATTGCGTTAATCTGCAGCCATTTCTGTTGACCAAGCCACCATTCCAACCGAGTTCTGCTAACTCTTCCGTCCTTCTCATATAATTGTTCTATTCTCGTTATCCCTTTGCTATTTAATACTTTTATAATTCTGCTTAAATTAACATCGTAACCTGTATTCAATACGTGTAACGTTGATAATTTGGAATTTCTAGTTCCATATTTTCCCTGCCATTTGGACCATATTTCTAAGCATGCTTTCAGAGGGTCGGTTAAATTACTGATTTCTATTCTACTCCAATTTTTAAATAATAGCTCTTTATTATTTATATTATTAATTTCCTTTTCCAATTTCACCCACTTCTTTCCCCCCCATAACTGTAATTCCATTAATCTTTCTATTTGAAATGCTTCTCTATATAATACTAAGCACGGGCTCCCCCACCCCCCCTCTTTCTCGTGGGCAAACTGCCATTTTTTTCTTATTCTAGGTCTTTTGTTTCCTTCAATCCAAAAATTTAATTTACTATCCCATTCTCTCAGTTTTGCACCAGGGAAAGTGCCTGGTAAAACCTGAAATAAATACATCATTTTTGGTATTATCATCATTTTAAGGGCTCTGATCTTGGCAATTCTTCCCAACCTTTTTCCCCTCCAATTTTTTATCTGCTTCTGAATTCTCTTCCATATTAAATTATAGTTGGCTGTCGCAATTTTAATCGGATTCTTAAACAACCAAATTCCTAAATATTTCATTTTTTTACATCCTAGTTTCAATCCTGATACTTTTTGTATCTCAATTTGCTCTTTAGGGCCTGTATTTAAGCAAATTATCTCCGATTTCTCTATATTAACCATAAGTCCCGATTGGTCTTTAAATTCCTGGAGCAAGATCATTATTCTTTTCATCATTTCAATTGGGGTTTCAGACATCACTATAGCATCATCTGCAAACAGATTTAATTTCAATTTGAATTTTCCTAGTTGATAACCTCTCCATTCCTTATCATTTCTAATTTTATTTGCTAAAACCTCAATTGCCAATGCGAATAACATTGGGGATAATGGGCAACCCTGCTTAGTTCCATTCTGAATTTTAATCATCTCCGTTCTGTTGCCATTTACTCTAATATAAGCTATATTATCCTTATAAATTGTTTCTATAATTCTACAAAATGAATCTCCCATATTTAAATCTTTACATAATTGAAACAAGTAATCATGATTGACTTTATCAAAGGCTTTGTAGACATCTAGCTTTAAAATACCTAATTTTCTTTTGGTATTGGTAGCATGGTGTATAACATTAACCACGTTTCTAATTGGTTCATAAATCTTTCTTCCTTTAACAAATCCATATTGGTCTTCTCCAATTACCTTTGGTAAGATATTCTCTACCCTGTTTGCCAATATTTTCATAAATATTTTGTAATCCTGGTTAAGTAAGCTGATAGGGCGATAGGAACTTGGGTCCATTAAATCACGATCCGGCTTTGGGATAGTTATAATTTCTGAGATTTTCCACGACTGTGGAGTTTCAAAAGTCTCAATTACATTATTAAACAGTTTTTCCAAGTGCGGTAATAATTCATTCTTATAAGTCTTATAATATTCACCAGTAAAACCATCTGGGCCTGGGGCTTTAGCAGGTTTCAAACCTTTAATAACTCTAGATATCTCATCATTTGTTATTTTTGCATTTAAAATTTTTCTATCTTCTTCCGTTAATTTCTCATTAACCTCTATAGTTTGCAATATAATATGTTCTTTTTTGTATAAATTCCCATAAAAATCACTCATTATTTTTTCCATTTCTGCATTACTACGTTTTATTGCACCTCCAGGAATGCGGTTTCTCCAGCAATTTCTTGAGGTGTGTATTGTTTACTTGATTGTTGATTTGCCAGCATGCCACTGCATCCATAAACACCGACTTGGCAGTCAGAAGACAGGATTAAAATTCTTTCATTTCACAACACATAGACAGATTTAGAAACATAGAAACATAGAAGATTGACGGCAGAAAAAGACCTCCTGGTCCATCCAGTCTGCCCTTATACTATTTCCTGTATTTTATCTTAGGATGTGTTCTGCCTGGCTAATGGCAATTAGCCCCCCATGAGTTCAGACGTATTTTCAAACACACAGCAAGGAAAGGTCAGACAATCTCTTTTATATTCAGAGCCTTGTAAAACAAAAAGAAACTCAATTACTGTTCAGTAATCCCAAGAGGTGACAGTTACTCACACCCACAGTTCATTTGATGCGGAGGCGGGTACCAAAACAGAGGAGTAATTTATGGAGCTATAAATCCAGAGTCTCACATGCCAATTTGTCACAGCCCTTCCCGACTTAAGTGTGTCAGAGTTCACAGAAGTTCCGAAAACAGAAAGCAGCCCCACGCTGCTCAATCTTCTTTCTTCTTCCGAATACGCCCATGCCCAGCACTCCATTCCCATTCTCCTGTATTTGAGTCTGCAGTCTAATTAACCCCTGAACAGCTGCACCTTATTATCTGTGTTGGCGCCTGCGCAACTGTTCCCTTCGTCCCAGGATCCTGCGCACACGGGGATTCAAGATAGGGCCATCCATGATATCTTCCCCTTCTGAGTCTGAGGACTCTCTAACTGGGGAACTAGCTGGTGGGCTGGCTGCACCCATTCAATTCAATTCAATTCAATTTATTAGATTTGTATGCCGCCCCTCTCCGAAGACTCCGGGCGGCTCCCAACAATGATAAAAACAATATTCCAGCAAAAATAAATCTAATATTAAAAAGCACATAAAACCCTATTATATTTTTAAAAGCAAACAACATATACATACCCAAACATAAATATTAAAAAAGCCTGGGGGAAAGGTGTCTCAACTCCCCCATGCCTGGCGGTATAGATGGGTCTTGAGTAATTTACGAAAGACAAGGAGTGTGGGGGCAGTTCTAATCTCCAGGGGGAGTTGATTCCAGAGGGCCGGACTGCCACAGAGAAGGCTCTTCTCCTGGGGCCCGCCAAATGACATTGTTTGGTCGATGGGACCTGGAGAAGGCCAACTCTGTGGGACCTTATTGGTCACTGGGATTCGTGCGGTAGCAGGCGGTTCCGGAGGTACTCTGGTCCAATGCCATGCAGGGCTTTAAAGGTCATAACCAACACTTTGAATTGTGACCGGAAATTGATTGGCAGCCAATGCAGGCCACGGAGCGTTGCAGAAACGTGGGCGAATCTAGGAAGCCCCGCGATGGCTCTCGTGGCTGCGTTCTGCACGATCTGAAGTTTCCGAACACTTTTCAAGGGTAGCCCCATGTAGGGAGCGTTGCAGTAATCGAACCTCGAGGTGATGAGGGCATGAGTGACTGTGAGCAATGACTCCCTGTCCAAATAGGGCCGCAACTGGTGCACCCCTGTCTGACTCTCCCCCCCCCCCAGCCTCCTTCTGCTAGTGCTTCATCCTCACTGTCCGAGGCAGTTGGCAACCAGACAGGTCGTCTATAAACAGAGGACTCCCACAGATCCACATCAAAATCCCCAGCTACAGAAGCTGGCTTGGAGCCAACCACAACAGGATGGATCTATGTTTATCCCAGACATGTTTAAATTCAGTTCCTGTGGATTTATCTACCACGTCTGCTGGAAGTTTGCTCCAAGCATCTACTACTCTTTCAGTCAAATAATATTTTCTCACGTTGCTTTTGATCTTTCCCCCAACTAACTTCAGATTGTGTCCCCTTGTTCTTGTGTTCACTTTCTTATTAAAAACACTTCCCTCCTGAGCCTTATTTAACCCTTTAACGTATTTAAATTTTTCGATCATGTCCCCCCTTTCCCTTCTGTCCTCCAGACGATACAAGATTGAGTGTAATTTAATTTATTGGGAAATAAATTTAATTTATTGGGAAAATGTGAGCATCCTAGACCAAGCCAGGTCCAAGACGCCATCCAGAGTCCGACAAGAGTTGAGCGACCTATAAATTTAATTAATTTAATTTAATTTAAAAATGCCAGGGAATTTCTAGAAGCCTGACACTAGCTATCAACAGACACATGGAGATGAACAATTTCTATAGATTAGTGTTTCCCAACCTGGGTATTCGCTGGCTGGGGAATTCTGGGAGTTGAAGTTCAAATATCTTAAAGTTGCCAAGTTGGGAAACACTGCTGTAGATCATCCAAAAGAGACCATCAACCAGCCCAAAAGAGAACAAAAAGACTCCATCAGCAATCAGCACCCAGATCAGCCTACATTAACTCCAAGGTCAACTTCATATCAACAATCACGGAAACAATACAGTGGTGCCTCTACTTAAGAACTTTTCTAGATAAGAACCGGGTGTTGAAGGGTTTTTTGCCTCATCTTAAGAACCATTTTCTACTTAAGAACCTGAGCCTGGAAAAATTTCACAGGAAATTTGACAGTGGCACGAAGGCCCGGCCAGTTTCCTGCCATTCCCCCTTTAATATCGGCCATCTCGGGCTTTTCTGGGCTGCCAGAGGAGCCTTTCGGTGGCGCTTAAGGAGGCTTTGGCAGTCCAGAGCAAACAAAGCATTTCCTTTTCTCTGGGCACTTGGAGATGGAATAAACCTCTGCCAGTGCCCAGAGAAAAGAAACGCTCCCTTCGCTCTGGGCAGCGCTGTCCTCCTCCTCCTCTTCTTCCTCCTCCTCCTCCCGCCCAAATTCCGAGCTTTTATTTCTTTCCTAATGGGTCTGCACACATTATTTGCTTTTACATTGGTTCCTAAGGGGAAAAATTACTTCTTACAAACTTTCCTGCTTAAGAACCTGGTCACGGAACGAATTAAGTTCTCAAGTAGAGGTACCACTGTAGCTCCAATTGAGAAACTGTCAAAGAGCCATCAGTAAACAGCCCAACCAAAGAATCCCTAAGACCCCCCACACAGAGAGAGACAGGCAAGACACCAGAATATAAACTGACATCAAACAGCACTCCTTACTAGCACTGATGATGTTACCTGGTTTGGTCATGAAACGTCTGCAAGAAAATAAACATGCTCAGAGAGCACCAAAGGCCCTGCAGTGACCCCCTCCTCCTCCTCCTCTTCATAAACCCCATTCCCTTCTAGCACTGATGTTGTTACCTAGTTGGGTTATGAAACGTCTGCAAGAAAATAAACATGGTCAGAAAGCTTAGAACTACGACACCTAAAACACGATCTAAGTATTGCCCACAAGATCATATGCTGCAACGTCCTGCCTGTCAATGACTACTTCAGCTTCAACCGCAACAACACAAGAGCACGCAACAGACTCAAACTTAATATTAATCGCTCCAAACTTGACTGTAAAAAATATGACTTTAGCAATCGAGTTGTCGAAGCGTGGAACTCATTACCGGACTCAGTAGTGTCAACCCCTAACCCCCAACATTTCTCCCTTAGACTATCCAGGATTGACCTCTCCAGGTTCCTAAGAGGCCAGTAAGGGGCATACATAAGTGCACTAGCCTGCCTTTCGTCCTCTGTCCAATTGTCTCTCCTTATCTCATATATCATATATATTTTCTTCCTTTCATATATCTTCTCTTCTACTTTTATATCTTTTCTTTATATATAATACTTCATGTCTATCCTCTTCAATATGTATTGTGTATTGGACAAAATAAATAAATAAAATAAAATAAATAAATAGAAACATAGAAACATAGAAGACTGACGGCAGAAAAAGACCTCCTGGTCCATCTAGTCTGCCCTTATACTATTTCCTGTATTTTATCTTAGGATGGATCTATGTTTATCCCAGGCATGTTTAAATTCTGTTACTGTGGATTTACCAACCACGTCTGCTGGAAGTTTGTTCCAAGGATCTACTACTCTTTCAGTGAAATAATATTTTCTCACGTTGCTTTTGATCTTTCCCCCAACTAACTTCAGATTGTTCTTGGGTATAGAGTACTAAGGACCTTGCATTTGCCGCCCTCCTCCTCCTCCTCCTCCTCCTCCTCCTCCTCCTCCTCCTCCTCCTCCTCCTCTTCTTCCTCCTCCTCCTCCTCCTCCTCCCCCCCCCTCCTCTTCTTCCTCCTCCTCCTGCTCCTCCTCCGCAAATCTCATTCCCTTCTAGCACTGATGGCGTTACCCAGTTGGGTCACGAAACGTTTGCAAGAGAACCCACCAAACTCCGAGAGCACCTACTAGGACCTTCCAATTATGATCTGAAGTTATTTCCACAGGCTTTTAAAACAAAAGCTGTTGTTATTCATTGATAAAATTCATTTGGTACCCCTGTTGTGGTAAAGGAAACCTTTCTGGTCTTGTCTCGGTTTTCATGTATTTGTTACACAATTTTATGTCTCTCTCACACCCCACCCTGCGTGCGACTGACCCGAAGATGAACTTTTGCAGAGTGAACTCAACAGCTTCAGCTACGAGTTTATGATCGTCCTGGGCGAGATTGACCTGATGATGGAGAAACTTCCGGACTGGGCCAGCCCCCAGGCCGTGGAAAAGACCCTCTTGACGTTGGCCGACAAGACCTACATCCATCGGGAGCCCCTGGGGGTGGTCCTGGTCATCGGGGCCTGGAACTACCCCTTCGTCTTGATCATGGAGCCTCTGATAGCAGCCATCGCCGCTGGTAGGTAGTTGACTCACTTGAAACCCTCAGAATAAAGCTGGACGGAGGGACTTGGGAGGTCATCTAGTCCAACCCCCTGCTTAAGCGGGAGAGCCTATACCATTTCGGACAGGGGGCTGTCCAGTCTTTTCGTTAAAAGCCTCCAGGGATGGAGCACCCACCACTTCTGGTGGCAAGCTGTTCCACTGGTCAATTGTCCTCACTGTTAGCAAGTTTCTTCTTAATTCCAGGTTGTTTCTAGCCTTGTTGAGTTTCCATCCATTGGCCTTCCTTCCTTCCTTCCTTCCTCCCTCCCTCCCTCCCTCCCTCCCTCCCTCCCTCCCTCCCTCCCTCTTGCCTCTCTTCCTTCTTTCCTTCCTTCCTCTTTTTCCCTTCTTTCCCTTCCCTTCCTTCTTTCCTTCCTTCCCTTCTTCCTTTCATTCCTTCCCTCCTTCCTTCCCTCCCTTCTCCTGATCCATCCATTCTTCCTTCCTTCTCTCCCTCCCTCCTTCCCTTCCTTCTTTTCCTTCCTTCCTTCCTTCCCTCCCTTCTTCCGATCCATCCATTCTTCCTACCTCCCTCCCTCTTGCCTACCTTCCTTCTTTCCTTCCTTCCTCTTTTTTCCCTTCCTTCCTTCCTTCTTTCCTCCTTCTTGCCTTCCTTCCTTTCCTCCCTCACCTTCCTTCCTTTCCTTCCTTCCCTCCTTCTTCCTTCCCTCCCTTCTTCATATGTTTTAACTTAATTAATTAATCAATTAATTAATTAGATTTGTATGCCGCCCCCTCTCCGAAGACTCAGGGCGGCTAACAACAATAAAGAAAACAATGTAACAAATCTAATATTAAAAAAATAATCTAAAAAACCCCAATTTAAGAGACCAATCGTACAAACAAGCATACCATGCATAAATTCTATAAGCCTAGGGGGAAGGGAAAAAAAAATTTCAATTCCCCCATGCCTGACGACAGAGGTGGGTTTTAAGGAGCTTGCGAAAGGCAAGGAGGGTGGGAGCAACTCTGATATCTGGGGGGAGCTGGTTCCAGAGGGTCGGGGCTGCCACAGAGAAGGCTCTTCTCCTGGGTCCCGCCAAATGACATTGTTTAGTTGACGGGACCCGGAGAAGGCCAACTCTGTGGGACCTAACTGGTCGCTGGGATTCGTGCGGCAGAAGGCGGTCCCGGAGATATTCTGGTCCGATGCCATGAAGGGCTTTATAGGTCATAACCAACACTTTGAATTGTGACCGGAAATTGATCGTCAACCAATGCAGACTGCGGAGTGTTGGAGTAACATGGGCATATTTGGGGAAGCCCATGACTGCTCTCGCAGCTGCATTCTGCATGTTCTGAAGTTTCCGAACACTCTTCAAAGGTAGCCCCATGTAGAGAGCATTACAGTAGTCGAACCTTGAGGTGATGAGGGCATGAGTGACTGTGAGCAATGACTCCCGGTCCAGATAGGGCCGCAACTGGTGCACCAGGCGAACCTGGGCAAACGCCCCCCTCGCCACAGCTGAAAGATGTTTCTCTAATGTGAGCTGTGAGTCGAGGAGGACGCCCAAGTTGCGGACCCTCTCTGAGGAGGTCAGTAATTCCCCCCCCCAGGGTTATGGATGGACAGATGGAATTGTCCCTGGGAGGTAAAACCCACAGCCACTCCGTCTTATCCGGGTTGAGCTTGAGTCTTTAATGATCTTAGTTGCTCTTCTCTACTTTTTCCAAAGTCTCAACTTCTTTTTTGTAACATGGGGACTAAAAGTAGGTGCAGGATTCCCAGGTGTTTCCCAAAAGTGTTTTTTTTTTCCCAAGAAGGAAGAGGACATTCTTGTTTTTCTTTGAAAATGTTTTGCTTCTCATCCAAGAAGCTTCTCCAGGATTGAGCCAAAAATTTCTGTCGCTGAGACATCTATTAACAGTATTTAGAAATAGCATTTAGACTTATATACCACTTCATAGTGCTTTTTTTTCAGCCCTCTCTAAACAGTTTACAAAATCAGCATATATTTCCCCAAACAATCTGGGTCCTCATTTTACCACCTTGGAAAGATGGAAGGATGAGTCAACCTGGACCTGGTGGTGAGATTTGAACCGCTGAACTACAGTAGCCTGCAGAGCTGCACTCTGACCACTGTGCCACCCCGGCTCTGGTAACAAGTCAGAGATTTACCTGTCATTTAGGTTTCTGGCATGGAGCACAGGGTTGGGCTAGATGACCTCAGGGGTGCCCTTAAAATTTATTTATTTATTCAATTTTTATGCCGCCCTTCTCCTTAGACTCAGGGCGGCTTACAACATGTTAGCAATAGCACTTTTTTAAAAGAGCAAGGCTATTGCCCCCACAATCCGGGTCCTCATTTTACCCACCTCGGAAGGATGGAAGGCTGAGTCAACCTTGAGCCAGTGATGAGATTTGAACCGCTGACCTTCAGATCTACAAGTCAGCTTCAGTGGCCTGCAGTACAGCACTCTACCTGCTGCGCCACCCCGGCTCAAATCTCCATCCCTCTGAGTGTATGTCTTGTTTTTCAGGCAATGCTGTGGTGGTCAAGCCATCGGAGATCAGCGAAAATGTCGCCAAGGTGTTGGAAAAGGTGCTGCCTCAATACATCGATCAGGTCAGGAGAATTGTGGCTTGTGTGACTTCATTAGTGTGGTTGCGTTTCGTTTGCCAGCAGCCAGGGGTTTTGTGTGTCTTTGAGTGCACGGTTGTGCTTCGCACCAAACACAATAGAACAGGGGTTTCCAAACTTTTTTACTGGTATCATGTATATAAATATTACTATATCTTTGTATACCACCAATACATACTTGACAAAACAAATAAAATAAAGTGAGTAAGATAAATATATTATATATAAAATAAAAATGACCTTGGCAACTTTAAGACTTTAAACCTGATTATAAATATTTCTTAATGTGATATATTAAGAAATATATTTCTTAAATATATTATATATATAACATATATGTGACATATATATATATGTATATGTGTATATATATGTGTGTGTGTGTGTCACATGTTATTTTGCTGAATTTGAAAATTAAGGGAGACTAGGATAGATCTATTTCGGCCTTATTTTGGCCTCATCAGCTAGCCATACCCACTGGGACCTGAACCTACAACCTTTACCTTGCAAGGAAGACAATTATCCTCTATTCTACAGTATCCAATCCCTTCAGCTCTGCACTAGGGAAGGGTTACATATTTTTGTGTCGAATCACCCTGGTGTATTGAAGGAACTTCACAGCTCCTTATTTGCCTCTCGGTCCAACCCAGGGCCATTTCCAAGGCAGTTAATTTTATTGATAGCCGACAATTCTATCTGTATGTGTCACATGTTTTTTTGCTGAATTTGAAAATTAAGGGAGACTAGGATAGATCTATTTCGGCCTTATTTTGGCCTCATCAGCTAGCCATACCCACTGGGGCTTGAACCTGCAACCTTTGCCTTGTAAGGCAGAGAATTATCCTCTAGGCTACAGTATCCAATCCCTTCAGCTCTAATATATTAAGAAATATATATTCTCCAGCTGGCTGGAGAATTCTGGGAGTTGAAGTCTATAAGTCTTAAAGTCGCCAGGGTTGAAGGCCTGAGCTAATAATTCCTGCACAAAACATTATTTTAAAAAGACAACTGTAGGAAGTTCTCAAATACCAGAGGTGGAGTCCTTCCAGTTCGGAACGGTTCTCCTGAACCTTCTGTCTAAGGAAGTCCCGTCCCCCCCGATTCACTTAACCATGTGACTCACTTAACAAACGCAAGGATTCACTTAACAGCGAGAGAGGGGCTAAGAAAAGTAATAAAATGTGGCAAACTCACTTGACATATATTTAATTTAATTAAATTTATTTAATTTATTTAGAAACATAGGAAATTGAGGCCAGAAAAAGACCTCATGGTCCATCTAATCTGCCCTTATGCTATTTCCTGTATTTTATGTTAGGATGGATCTATGTTTATCCCAGGAAAGTTTAAATTCAATGACTGTGGATTTACCAACCACGTCTGCTGGAAGTTTGTTCCAAGCATCTACTACTCTTTCAGTCAAATAATATTTTCTCACGTTGCTTCCGATCTTTCCCCCAACTAACCTCAGATTGTGCCCCCTTGTTCTCCTGTTCACTCTCCTATTAAAAACTCTTCCCTCCTGAACCTTATTTAACCCTTTCCCTCTTCGGAGAGGGGCGGCATACAAATCTAATTAATAATAATAATAATAATTATTATTATTATTATTATAATTATTTATTAGATTTGTATGCCGCCCCTCTCCGATATAATAATAATAATAATAATAATAATAATAATAATAATAATATTAAAATGTTTCGATCGCGTCCCCCCTTTCCGTTCTGTCCTCCAGACTATACAGATTGAGTTCATTAAGTCTTTCTTGACAGGTTTTAGGCTTAGGACCTTCCACCATTTTTGTAGCCTGTCTTTGGACCCGTTCAGTTTTATCAATATCTTTTTGTAGGTGAGGTCTCCAGAACTGAACACAGTATTCCAAATTTATAGGGATTTAAATTTATTTAATTTATAGGCTGTCCAACTCCTTCCGGATTCTGGCCGGTCAGTTCATTTAGCAACATCGACGTGGGGTTCAATTGTGGGTTGTAACTCGCGGACTCCCTTTATCCCCAGGAGCTGTATCCGGTGGTCAACGGAGGGGTGCCGGAGACAACGGAACTGCTGAAGCAAAGATTCGACCACATCCTCTACACGGGCAACAGCACCGTCGGCAAAATCGTGATGGAAGCCGCCTCCAAGCATTTGACCCCCGTCACGCTGGAGCTGGGGGGCAAGAGCCCCTGTTACATCGACGAGGGCTGCGACCTGGAGGTGGCCTGCAGGTGAGGTTGGCATCTTCTACAAGGCAGCTCCCAGGATGTCATAACGGCTCATTTAGTCAACTGAAGTTTTAGCGGCCTTGGGAAAAAGGGACATGACGGGTTTTCATACTTAACGACTGCTCCAGCATCCCCCATGGTCTACGTCAGTGATTTTCAACCTTTCTTGAGCCGCAGCACATTTTTTACATTTACGAAACCCTGGGGCACATTGAGCGGGGGAGGAGGGGGGCTAAAAAAAGTTTGGACAAAAAAATTTCCCTCTCTCTCTTCCTCCCTTTCGCTCTATTTCTCTCTCCCTCCCTCTTTCTCTCCCTTCATCTTTCTTTCTTTCTTTCTCTCTTAATCCCTCTTTCTTTCTCTTCCTTCCTCTCTTTTTTGCTCTCTTTCTCTCTCCCTCCCTACCTCCCTCTATGTCTTTCTCTCTCTCTCTCCTTCCCTCCCTCTCTTTCTCTTTCTGTCTCTTGCTTTCTTTCTCTCTTACTTCCTTTTTCTTGTTCCCTTTCTCTCTCTCTTGCTTTCTTTCTCTCTCTCTCTCTCTCGCTTTCTTTCTCTCTCTGAGCTTCGCGGCACACCTGACCATGTGTCGCGGCACACTAGTGTGCCACGGCGCACTGGTTGAAAAACACTGGTCTACGTGATCAAAATTCAGATGCTTGGCAATTGGCATGTATGAATAGAATAGGCATGGAATGAAATGGAATTCTTCATTGGCCAAGCGTGATTGGACACACAAGGAATTTGTTTTTGGTGTAGATGCTCTCAGTGTACATAAAAGAAAAGAGGCATTTGTCAAGAATCATGGGGTACAACACTTAATGATTGTCATAAGGATCAAATAGAATAGAATAGAATTTAGAATAGAATTAAGAGTAGAATAGAGTTTAGAATAGAATAGAATTAAGAATAGAATGGAATAAATTTAGAACAGAGTTAAGAACAGAATAAAATAGAATAGAATTTAGAGTAGAAATAAGTAAATACAAAATTATGCATATACTCACATATATTATATAACACAGAGAATCCACAGTCTTGTTTGGATGTATCCATGTACTTGAATCTTGCGACTTATTTATTCTATTCTATTTCTATCCTATTCCATTCCATTCTATTTTCTATTCTTAATTCCATTCTAAATTCTATTGTATTCTTAATTCTATTCTATTCTACTCTTAATTGTATTCTATTCTTTATTCTAAATTATATCCTAAATTATATATGAATGCTCATTCATTCATTCATTCATTCATAGAAACATAGAAACATAGAAGTCTGACGGCAGAAAAAGACCTCCTGGTCCATCTAGTCTGCCCTTATACTATTTTCTGTATTTTATCTTAGGATGGATCTATGTTTATCCCACGCATGCTTAAATTCAGTTACTGTGGGTTTATTTACCATGTCTGCTGGAAGTTTGTTCCAAGGATCTACTAGTCTTTCAATAAAATAATATTTTCTCATGTTGCTTTTGATCTTTCCCCCAACTAACTTCAGATTGTGTCCCCTTGTTCTTGTGTTCACTTTCCTATTAAAAACACTTCCCTCCTGAACCTTATTTAACCCTTTGACATATTTAAATGTTTCGATCATGTCCCCCCTTTTCCTTCTGTCCTCCAGACTATACAGATTGAGTTCATGAACTCTTTCCTGATATGTTTTATGCTTAAGACCTTCCACCATTCTTGTAGTCCGTCTTTGGACCCGTTCAATTTTGTCAATATCTCTTTGTAGGTGAGGTCTCCAGCACTGAACACAGTACAGTGATCCCTCGAGTATCGCGAGGGTTACGTTCCAAGACCCCTCGCGATACTCGATTTTTCGCGATATAGTGGTGCGGAAGTAAAAACACCATCTGCACATGCGCGCCCTTTTTCCATGGCCGCGCATGTGCAGATGGTGTTTTTTACTTCCGCACTTGGGAAGACCCCCGCCCAACAGCTGAGGACCTGCCTGCCCGCCACCGCGCCGCTCGTGCCGGGAACCAAACAGCCTGAGTTGCTCCCGGATTCTCCTCCGACCTGCCCTCAACTTACCTTCCAGCTGATGCTTCGATCCTTGGAAGAGGCCAGAGCGCCTTTCTGCACCACACTCTCCGCTCGGGTTCCTTTCCGGAAGATGGAAGTTTCTCTCCTTCCATCCTTTCTAGCAATACAATACTCGATGGTTTTAACCATCCTTTCTAGCAATACAATACTCGATGGTTTTAACCATCGAGTATTGTATTGCTAGAAAGGATGGAAGGAGAGAAACTTCCATCTTCCGGAAAGGAACCCGAGCGGAGAGTGTGGTGCAGAAAGGCGCTCTGGCCTCTTCCAAGGATCGAAGCATCAGCTGGAAGGTAAGTTGAGGGCAGGTCGGAGGAGAATCCGGGAGCAACTCAGGCTGTTTGGTTCCCGGCACGAGCGGCGCAGCGGCCGCGTTGCTCGTGCCGCCGTTGCTGGCGCGGCCGCCGCTTCTGAGGCCGCCGCGTTGCTTTCGTTTGTCCGGCCGCCGCGCCGCCGTTGCTGGCGCGGCCGCCGCTTCTGAGGCCGCCGCGTTGCTTTCATTTGTCCGGCCGCCGCGCCGCCGTTGCTGGCGCGGCCGCCGCTTCTGAGGCCGCCGCGTTGCTTTCGTTTGTCCGGCCGCCGCGCCGCCGTTGCTGGCGCGGCCGCCGCTTCTGAGGCCGCCGCGTTGCTTTCGTTTGTCCGGCCGCCGCGGCGCCGTTGCTGGCGCGGCCGCCGCTTCTGAGGCCGCCGCGTTGCTTTCGTTTGTCCGGCCGCCGCGCCGCCGTTGCTGGCGCGGCCGCCGCTTCTGAGGCCGCCACGTTGCTCCCGTTTGTCCGGCCGCCGTGCCGCTGTTGCTGGCGCGGCCGCCGCTTGTCCACGCGCCCGCCCTTCGCCTGCCCACGCCGTTGCTCGCGGAAGCGGCGCTGGGGTTTCCCTGCCGCCCACGCAAAGGGGAAACCCCGGCAAGAGGGGGAAGACCCAGCAGCTGATCTGCCCGGGGGGAAGCAAACTCCACCATCTACGCATGCGTGGCCATAGAAAAAAAAGGGCGCGCATGCGCAGATGGTGTTGTTTACTTCCGGGTTGAAAAATCGCGATATAGCGTTTCGCAATAATCGAGATCGCGAAACTCGAGGGATCACTGTATTCCAAATGTGGTCTCACCAGCGCTCTATATAGCGGGATCATAATCTCCCTCATTCATTCATTCATTCATTCATTCATTCATTCATTCATTCATTCGATATTTATGCCGCCCTTCTCCTTAGACTCAGGGCAACTTACAACATGTTAGCAATAGCACTTTTTAACAGAGCCAGCATATGACCCCCACCTCGGAAGGATGGAAGGCTGAGTCAACCTGGAGCTGATGATGAGATTTGAACCGCTGACCTGCAAATCTAGCAGTCAGCTTTAGTGGCCTGCAGTACAGCACTCTACCTGCTGCGCCACCCCGGCTTGACCTCGGACAACGTCTTACATGCCCTCCAATTTGGCTTCGTGTGCCGCCATCGCAGAACTAAGGATTTAGTGAATTGGAATTTTTTTTAAATTTCCATTTACGGTCATAAATCGTAATGTGGCTTGAGGGTTCGAATTGGGCTGGATGACCCTTAGAGCCCCTTAATCTTCTGGGGTTCTTTCCTCCTTTAGGCGTATTACGTGGGGGAAGTACATGAATTGTGGTCAGACCTGCATCGCCCCGGATTATATCCTATGCAATGCATCCATTCAGAAGACCGTCGTGGAGAACATTAAAAAAACCATCAAGGTAAGAACTAGGCCAGGGGTCTTCTGTGTCGGGGAAAAGCCATGCCTGTTGGGGCCGAGACAGGGGTCTCCATGGCAGCAGAATTTGGAAGTTGTGGCAAATTCCTGTTGAATCTACTAAAAGAGAGAAACATGCGTTGCTCCTTGACCAAAACTCCAGAGGAAACTTTTATCCTCCGCCGGGATTAACAGCAAAGCAACTTCCATTGCAAGATGTAGCACGAAGATTCGGGCTTCCAATAAAATGGGAGTTGCTTGTCTTTTGCACTGATGGTTTAGCCAAAGCCTCCTGGGGGTGCAAATGCAGGGGAAAGGGGTAACCCCCAACCGAAACTTTGGAGGTAGGCCAAGCCATGAGAGAAACCCCACAGGGATTCCAGGGTAAAATAACAGGATCTGAAATATACAGTAAATACAAAATTTCTCTTTCTTCCATTGTATACAAAAGGAAAACTGGTTGGAAAAATTGGTCTTCTTTCTCTTCCCTCACATCTCCTTCCTTCCTTCCTTCCTTCCTTCCTTCCTTCCTATTTTTCCTTTCTTTCCTCCCTCCCTCCCTCCCTCCCTATTTTTCTTTCCTTTTCTCCCCTCCCTTTTTATGATTTTCTTTCCCCTCCTTCCTTCCTTTTGTTTTTTCTTTCTCTTTCTTCCTTCCCTTCTTATTTTTTCTTTCCCTTCCCTCCCTCCCATCTCCCTCCCTTCCTTCCTCCCTCCCTTCTGTTTTTTTTTCCTTTCTCTTTCCTCCCTCCCTTCCTATGTTTTTCTTTCCCCTTCCTTCCTTATTGTGAACAACTGAGTCGAAGGCTTTGCAGAAATCTATGTAAATTACATCTATTGATTTGCCCTGGTCATGTTTTGTGGTCTATGTGTTTTTGCAGTGGAGGAATTTCAGGTTACAATTTAATTTTTTTCTGAAACCGAATTGTTTGTTAGAGAGTAGGTTGTTAGTTTCTAGGTGGAGGGTAGTGGATTGGTTTATGGTTGATTCCATGACTTTGCATGTGATACAACATAGGTCTGTAGTTTTCTACTAGACTGGGATCTCCTTTTTTGAAGATGGGGATGACCATGGCTTGGGACCATAGTTTTGATAGTGAACTAGTCCCAAATGATTTTTCAAAGATTATGCTTAGTGGTTCAGCTATGGCTGTGGAGAGCTTTTTTAGGAAATATGCACATAATCCATCAGGTCCAATTGACAGGAAAAGGTTTAGGCCGTTTAGTGCTTTTTCAGCGTTGTCTTCAATGAAGTCTATTTGTGTTAAGTAATTGTGTTTGCGGTGTGGTTAAGGAATTTTGGCCATGAGCCACTGTTGTTTACAAAGACTTAGCCAAATAATGTGTTGAAGAGGCTAGCTTTGACTGTTTCATCATAGCATTCTTTGTTGTTGTGTTTTTTTAGTGGTGGGAGCGGTTTCGAGTCCTTCACTTTGTTATTTACAAATTTGTACAAGGCAAGGTTGTCCTCTTGTTTGCTGTGATAGTTGGAGCATTCCGTCTTTATTTAGTGGCATATATTTTTGTAGTGGTTTTTGAAGTTGGTTACATAGCCTGCTTTGTTTTTCCGCCAGAGGGATTTTTTTTTTTAATTGTAGCTTCCTTATTGTTATGGGTAGTTTGTTTTTCTTGGTTATGGTGGTTATTAGTGGTAGTTTGATAGTTCTTTTGACTTCGAGCAAGAAGTCAAAAGAACTTTATTTATTTATTCGTTTGTTTTGTCACGTACGTATTGGTGATATACAAAGGTATAATATTTATATACATGATACTAGTAAAAGAGAAACATTAGGACAGGGGACGGAAGGCACGCTGGTGCACTTATACACGCCCCTTACTGGCCTCTTAGGATTCGGGAGAGGTCAACAGTGGAGAATCTAAGGGTAAGGTTTTGGGGGTTAGGTGATGATACTATAGAGTCTGGTAGTGGGTTTCAAGCATCAACTACTCGGTTACTAAAGTTGTATTTCCTGCAGTCCAGTTTAGAGTGGTTTACTTTAAGTTTGTATTTGTTGTGTGCTCGTGTGTTGTTGTGGTTGAAGCTGAAGTAGTCATTGACAGGAAGGACGTTGTAGCAGATGATTTTATGGGCTATGCTTAGGTCGTGTTTAAGGTGATGTAGTTCTAAGCTTTCTAAACCTAGGATTGTAAGTCTAGTTGCATAGAGTATTCTGTTATGAGTCACTTAACTGTTTCTCTTAGTGACAGAAGCTCCAGCCCCAATGATGACCATAAGTCGAGGACTAGCTGGTCCCGATTACCCAGAGTAAACCATCCGTGTTGATTCCCTTGCAGGAATTCTACGGCGAGAACGTGAAAAACTCCCCGGATTACGAGCGGATTGTGAACAAACGGCACTTCAAGAGGCTGATGGGCCTTCTGGAAGGACAGAAGGTAGCCTACGGAGGGGAGACGGATGAGTCCACCTGTTTCATAGGTGAGCCCCCCAACCAATCAGACGTCCCCAAACCTCCCCAAGGAGAAAACACAACAATCCCTCCGCTTATTGAATGTATTGAATGCCTTGAAGATATCTTGTAGGGATGGGAGAGAAGGTCTCCTGCCTTGAGCAGGGGGTTGGACTAGAAGACCTCTGAAGTTCCTTCCAGCCCTGGGATTCTACGTTCCGAGAACTTGGGGGCATTCCAAAAAGTGCAGTTTGACCTGAGTGTAAAAGATGAACAGGTCCCTTACGGCACACAGAATAGCAGAGTTGGAAGGGACCTTGGAGGTCTTCTAGTTCAACCCCATGTCCAGACAGGAAACCTCAAGGCTCGACTACTGTAATGCTCTCTACATGGGGCTACCTCTGAAAAGTGTTTGGAAACTTCAGATCGTGCAGAATGCAGCTGCGAGAGCTACCATGGGCTTCCCTAAATATGCCCATGTCACACCAACACTCTGCAGTCTGCATTGGTTGCTGATCAATTGCCGGTCACAATTCAAAGTGTTGGTTATGACCTATAAAGCCCTTCATGGCATCGGACCAGAATATCTCCGGGACCGCCTTCTGCCGCACGAATCCCAGCGACCGATTAGGTCCCACAGAGTTGGCCTTCTCCGGGTCCCATCGACTAAACAATGTCTTTTGGCGGGACCCAGGGGAAGAGCCTTCTCTGTGGTGGCCCCAACCCTCTGGAACCAACTCCCCCCAGATATTAGAGTTGCCCCCACCCTCCTTGCCTTTCGTAAGCTCCTTAAATCCCACCTCTGTCGTCAGGCATGGGGAAATTGAGACTTTCCCTCCCCCTAGGCTTATAAAATTTATGCATGGTATGCTAGTATGTATGAATGGTTTCTAAATTGGGGTTTTAAATTAACTTAAATATTAGATTTGTTTACATTGTATTATTATTGCTGTGAGCCGCCCCGAGTCTGCGGAGAGGGGCGGCATACAAATCTGATTAATAAATAAATAAATAAATAAATAAATAAATAAACCCTAGACCTGTGATGGCAAACCTTTTTTGGTCCCTGTGCCAAAAGTGTATGTGTGTGCCCACACACATTCCCTACCCCGCCACGCCTGCGCACAGATCCCCGTGCTGCGCCCTGTGCATGCACACAAATCCCCCCCCCCCAACCTCCCACATGTGCACAGGCCTCAGTGAAGCCTGGGACGGTGAAAAAATGGCGAAAGGGGCAAACAGGAAGTTCATAAAAACAGACTTCCTGTTTGCCCCTTGTGCTGTTTTTTGCACTTCGGAGGCTTGAGGGAAGCTTCCTGAAGCCCCAGAGTGCGAAAAACAGCACAAGGGGCAAACTGGAAGTACGTTTTTCAGAACTTGCCCATTGGGAGGATTTTCATACCCCAGGCTTCTCTGAAGGCTCCAGAGGGCGAAATGGCCTTCCCCAAGGCAGAAAATCAGGTGGCAACACACACATATGCACTGGAGCTAACATAGAGCATCGCCTCATGCGCCCACTGATATGGCAACACATGCCACAGGTTCGCCATCACGGCCCTAAAGTATTTCAGACTTTAAAGTTCGATGGGTTCATCTCTTGAAAAACAATCCTCAATCCTTTCCTTCCTTCATCCCTCCCTCTTTCTCTTTCCTTCTTTTTCCCGCCCTACATCCTTTCTTTCCTTCTTTCGTTCTTCCTTCCTTCCTTTCTTTCTTTCCCTCTCTCTCTTTATTTCTTTCTCCTTCCATTTTTCCTCTCTCCCCCCTCCCTCTATCTTTATTTATTTTTCCTTCCTTCTCTCTCTCTCCCTCCTCCCTCCCTCTTTTTTTCTTTCTTTCTTTTTTGTTTTCTTTTTCTTTCTCTCTCTCTCGCTTTCTTTCTTTCTCTCCTTCCTTCCTTCTCCCTTCCTCTTTCTTCCTTCCTTCCTTTCTTTCCCCCTCTCTCTCTTTATTTCTTTCTCCTTCCATTGTTTTTTCTCTCTTCCCCCTTCCTCTATCTTTCTTTATTTTTCCTGCCTTCCTTCTCTCTCTCTCACTCCTCCCTCCCTCCCTCTTTCTTTCTTTCTTTTTTGTTTTCTTTTTCTTTCTGTCTCTCTCTCTCTCGCTTTCTTTCTTTCTCTCCTTCCTTCCTTCTCCCTCTTTCTTTCTTTCTTTCCTTCTTTCCTTCTTCCCTCCTTCTTTCTTGCTCTCTTTCTTTCCCTCTCTCTCTCCTTCCCTCCATCCCTTCCTTCTTCCCTCCTCTCCTTCCTTCCTTCCTTGCTTTGCCTTTTAGTTCCTGTAAATGAATAAATATACATATAAATATAGACACCTCACAAGATACGCCTGCTGGGTGTCCCCCGATGCGAGGGCTGGCCGTGTCACTGAGCCTGCAGCCCAGAACCGTGGCCATTTCAGTGACATTCCCCTCCCTCCTTTCATTTCCAGCTCCCACAATCCTCACGGACGTCAATCCGGACTCCCGGGTCATGCAGGAGGAGATCTTCGGCCCCATCCTGCCCATCGTCACAGTGAAGGGGGTGGAGGAAGCCATCCAGTTCATCAACCAGCGCGAGAAGCCCCTGGCGCTCTACGTCTTCTCCAAGAAGAACAAGGTAGACTTCGCCTTCCAGGGAGGCTCAGGACTCTCTTCCATTGGATCGCCTCCCTCTCTCCCTCTTGCCTTCCTCTTGCCTTCCTTCCTTCCTCCCTTCCCCTTCCTATCTTCTTTCCTGTCTTCCTTTTCTTTCTTTCTTCCTTCCTTCCTTCCTCCCTCCCTCCTTCCTTCCTTCCTTCCTTCCATTTTTCTTAATTTCTTTCTTCTTCCCTCACTCCTTCTTCCTTCGTTCTTACTTTTCCTCCCTTCCCTTCTTTTTTCTGCCTTCCCTTTCTTTCTTCCTCTTCTTTTCTTTCTTTCCCTTCCTTCCTTCCTTCTTTCTTTTTCTTAATTTCTTAATTTCTTTCTTTTTCCTCCTCCCTCCCTCCCTCTCTCCCTCCCTCCCTCCTTTCTTTCTTTCTTTCATTTTCTTTAATTCCTTCCTTCTCTCTTTCTTTCCCTGTCTCCCGCCCTTCCTTTCCATTCCTGAGTCATTTGTTAAGTCATCCTTTCCCCATTTTACGACTTCTCTTGCCACCGTTCCCAAGTGAATCCCTGCAGCCGATAAGCCGAGCCTACGGAGAGGGGCGGCATACAAATCTAATTAATAAATAAAAATAAAATAAATAAGTTAAACCCCCCCCCCCTCTTATTAAGTGAAACCTGGCTTCCCCAAATGAAAAGCAGATGGTCGCAAAAGGGGATCGGTCACGTGACCCCCCCTGGGATACGGCTACCTTCATAAGTCCATGCCAGTTGCAAAAGTCCTCTAACAGTGAAAAATAGTCGTTTAGTCATTTTTTCCCCGAGTGCTGGGATCACTTTGAGTGGTCACTAAATGAACCCCTGTAAGTCAAGGACTAGGTTTATTCTGAGAAAATATTATTTTACTGAAAGAGTAGTAGATCCTTGGAACAAACTTACAGCAGACGTGGTAGATAAATCCACAGTAACTGAATTTAAACATGCCTGGGATAAACATATATCCATCCTAAGATAAAATACAGAAAATAGTATAAGGGCAGACTAGATGGACCATGAGGTCTTTTTCTGCCGTCAGTCTTCTATGTTTCTATGTTTCTAATCCAGAGAATAAATTCAACCGGAGGAAAAAGAAGTATAGAGAGATTGAAACAAAACAATTTAAGAAGACTAATGTACATTGGAATTAGGAAACGAAATTTATTTATTTATTTATTCATTTGTCCAATACACAATACATATGGAAGAGAATAGACATGAAGTAATATATATAAAGACAATATGTAAAAATAGAGGAGAAGATATATGAAAGAAAGAAAATATATATGATAACTGAGAGAAAGGAAAGACAACTGGACAGGGGACGAAAGACACACTAGTGCACTTATGTACGCCCCTTACTGGCCTCTTAGGAACCTGGAGAGGTCAATCGTGGAGAGTCTAAGGGAGAAATGTTGGGGGTTAGGGGTTGACACAATTGAGTCCGGTAATGAGTTCCACGCTTCGATAACTCGATTGTTCAAATCATATTTTTTACACTCAAGTTTGGAGCGGTTCGTATTAACTTTGAATCTGTTGCGTGCTCTTGTGTTGTGGCGGTTGAAGCTGAAGTAGTCATGGCTGTAAATAAGAAGGTCCAGCCAAATAGCTGGCAATGATTTCAAGTTCTGATATCAATGTACATTAATGTATAAAGCAGTGTTTCCCAACCTTGGCAACTTGAAGAAATTTGGACTTCAACTCCCAGCAAATGCTGGCTGGGGAATTCTGGGAGTTGAAGTCCAAATTTCTTCAAGTTGCCAAGGTTGGGAAACACTGGTATAAAGCACAATGCTTTATTATGTTCTGCTTGTATGTTTGTCTATGTTTCATTTTTGTTGTTTTGTTTTTAATGTAAATAACTAATAAAATATATTTTTTTAAAACGGAAGCGATTTTTTTCATCCAAACCAACCGATGTGTCCACTCCCCGTTCTCCTCTCTCTCTCGCCTCCCAGGTCATCGATAAAATGATTGACGAGACCTCCAGTGGTGGTGTCACTGCCAATGAC
This sequence comes from Erythrolamprus reginae, assembly GCF_031021105.1. Taxonomy (NCBI): domain Eukaryota; kingdom Metazoa; phylum Chordata; class Lepidosauria; order Squamata; family Dipsadidae; genus Erythrolamprus; species Erythrolamprus reginae. The sequence continues at coordinate 51,950 of NW_027248526.1, forward strand.
GTCATCATGCACTTTTCCATTCCGGCTTTACCTTTCGGAGGCGTTGGTGAGTGTCCGGGATAGGGGCGGTTTGTGTGTTTCCTAATTAGAAAGATTTTTCTGCTTAGAGTTCATAGAGATTCTTCACTCATCTAGTTCTTAATTGTCCCAAAAAGTGCTTTTTGCAGGAAGCAATCGGAATGTAACATTTTTTTATTTATTTTATTTATTTATGATTTAGATTTGTATGCCGCCCCTCTCCGAAGACTCGGGGCGGCTCACAACAAGATAGAACAAATCATAAATAATCCAAATAACTTTAAAATATTTAAAGATTTAAAAGAACCCCATATACTAACAGACACACACACAAACATACCATGCATAAATTGAACATGCCCGGGGGAGGTGTTTCAGTTCCCCCATGCCTGACGGCAAAGGTGGGTTTTAAGGAGTTTACGGAAGGCAGGAAGAGTAGGGGCAGTTCTAATCTCTGGGGGGTGTTGGTTCCAGAGAGTCGGTGCCACCACAGAGAAGGCTCTTCCCCTGGGGCCCGCCAACCGACATTGTTTAGTTGACGGGACCCGGAGAAGGCCCACTCTGTGGGACCTAATCGGTCACTGGGATTCGTGCGGCAGGAGGCGGTCTTGGAGATATTCTGGTCCAGTGCCATGAAGGGCTTTAAAGGACATAACCAACACTTTGAATTGTGACCGGAAATTGATCGGCAGAGAAATAAATCAGAGTCCAAACCTTGGCCTTCTTGGGGAAAAGGAATCCTCAATCTGAGTATTGCATTGGCAGTTCTGTGTTAGCTAAAACTTCAGTTGTAGTTAAAATGATGGAGACTCTACTCAAAAAGAGGATAAATCAGCACCTAAAAACAATAACTTATTGGACCCAAATCAGCATGGCTTTACTGAAGGCAAATCATGTCAGACTAATCTCATTGATTTCTTTGACTATGTCACAAAGGTGTTGGATGAAGGTGACGCCGAGGATATTGCCTACCTGGACTTCAGCAAAGCCTTTGATACGGTTCCACATAAAGAGCTGATAGATAAATTAGTGAAGATTGGACTTAATCCCTGGATAGTTCAGTGGATTTCAAGCTGGCTGAAGCGTAGACATCAGAGAGTTATTGTTAATGGCGAGTATTCTGAGCAGAGTCAGGTTACAAGCGGTGTGCCACAAGGGTCTGTTCTGGGTCCTATTCTTTTTAATATGTTTGTGAGTTACATAGGGGAAGGTTTGGTAGGGAAGGTTTGCCTATTTGGCGATGACTCTAATGTGTGCAATAGGTTTGATATTCCTGGAGGGGTCTGTAATATGCTAAATGATTTAGCTTTACTAGATAAATGGTCTAAGCAATGGAAACTGCAGTTTAATGTTTCCAAATATAAAATAATGCACTTGGGGAAAAGGAATCCTCAATCTGAGTATTGTATTGGCAGTTCTGTGTAAGCAAAAACTTCAGAAGAGAAGGATTTAGGGGTAGTGATTTCTGACAGTCTCAAAATGGGTGAGCAGTGTGGTCGGGCGGTAGGAAAAGCAAGTAGGATGCTTGGCTGCATAGCTAGGGGTATAACAAGCAGGAAGAGGGAGATTGTGATCCCGCTATATAGAGCGCTGTTGAGACCACATTTGGAATACTGTGTTCCGTTCTGGAGACCTCACCTACAAAAAGATATTGACAAAGTCTACGCTTCAGCCAGCTTGAAATCCACTGAACTATCCAGGGATTAAGTTCAATTTTCACTAATTTATCTATCAGCTCTTTATGTATCAAAGGCTTTGCTGAAGTCCAGATAGGCAATATCCACGACACCACCTTGATCCAACACCTTTGTGACATAGTCAAAGAAATCAATGAGATTAGTCTGACATGATTTGCCTTCAGTAAAGCCATGCTGATTTGGGTCCAATAAGTTATTGTTTTTTAGGTGCTGATTTATCCTCTTTTTGAGTAGAGTCTCCATCATTTTAACAATAACTGATGTCAAGCTTAGGGGTAGCTCAGTTACCCCATGCCTGGCGACAAAAGTGGGTTTTGAGTAACTTACGAAAGGCAAGGAGGGTGGGGGCGGTTCTGATCTCCAGAGGGAGTTGATTCCAGAGGGCCGGGGCCGCCACAGAGAAGGCTCTTCCCTTGGGGCCCGCCAGACGACAGTTTAGTCGACAGGACCCGGAGAAGGCCAACTCTGTGGGACCTTATCGGCCGCTGGGATTCGCACGGCAGAAGACTGTCCCGAAGGTATTCCTCCCTCCCTTCCTTCCTTCCTTCCTTCCTTTCTCCTTCCTTCTTTCCTTCCTTCCTTTCTTCTTTCCATCCTTCCTTCCTTTCTCCTTCCTTCTTTCCTTCTACCTCCCTTTTTTCTTTCCTTCTTTCTTTTTTCTTCATTGTTTCTTCCTCCCTCCCTCCCTCCTTCCCTTTCTTTTCTTTCTTTTCCCTCCCTCCCTTTTATCTACCTCTTTCACTTCCTCCTCCCTCCCTCCATCCTTACCTCTTTTTTCTTTGTTTCCCTCCCTCCCATCCCTCAGCCAGAACTCCCCGTCTCCTGGTAACTGGGCCAAAATTACCCAGCTGGTTTTCATGCCTATCATGGAGCTAGAACTCCCCGTCTCCTGGTGATTTGACCCCCTTCCCTTGAAATCTCCCTCTCCCCACAGGTAACAGTGGCATGGGTGCCTACCACGGCCGTTTCGGCTTTGATACCTTTTCCCACAAGCGCGCCTGCCTCGTCCGGTCGCTCAAGATGGAGGCCGCCAACACTATTCGGTACCCGCCGAACAGCCGGAAGAAGGTGGACTGGGCTAAATTCTTCGTCTTGAAGCGGTTCAGCATGTGGAAGTTTGGCCTTGTCGCCCTAGCGGTGCTGAGCATTGTGGCCGCCATTGTCATTAAGGTAAGTCCTGGCCGGGATGCGCGACACCAGCCCTTCGAGGTAGGCCGAAATAAGAAAATACAGTGGTACCTCTACCTAAGAACAACTCTACTTACGAACTTTTCTAGATAAGAACCGGGTGTTCAAGATTTTTTTGCCTCTTTTCAAGAACCATTTTCCACTTACAGACCCGAGCCTCTGAACGTGTAACCAGAAAAGGCAGAGAGAAGCCTCCGTGGGGCCTCTCTAAGGATTTCCTAGGAGGAAACAGGGCTGGAAAAGGTGGGGAGAAGCCTCCGTGGGGCCTCTCTAGGAATCTCCCGGGAGGAGTCAGGGCTGGAAAAGGTGGGGAGAAGCCTCTGTGGGGCGTCTCTAGGAATCTCCTGGGAGGAGTCAGGGCTGGAAAAGGTGGGGAGAAGCCTCCGTGGGGCCTCTCCAGGAATCTCCTGGGAGAAAAGAGGAACGGAAAAGGCAGGGAGAAGCCTCCGTGGGGCCTCTCCAGGAATCTCCTGGGAGGAAACAGGAACGGAAAAGGCGGGGAGAAGCCTCCGTTGGGCCTCTCTAGGAATCTCCTGGGAGGAAACAGGAACGGAAAAGGCGGGGAGAAGCCTCCGTTGGGCCTCCCTAGGAATCTCCTGGGAGGAAACAGGAACGGAAAAGGCGGGGAGAAGCCTCCGTTGGGCCTCTCTAGGAATCTCCTGGGAGGAAACAGGAAAGGAAAAGGCAGGGAGAAGCCTCCGTTGGGCCTCTCTAGGAATCTCCTGGGAGGAAACAGGAACGGAAAAGGCAGGGAGAAGCCTCCGTGGGGCCTCTCTAGGAATCTCCTGGGAGGAAACAGGAACGGAAAAGGCAGGGAGAAGCCTCCGTGGGGCCTCTCCAGGAATCTCCTGGGAGGAAACAGGAACGGAAAAGGCAGGGAGAAGCCTTCGTGGGGCCTCTCCAGGAATCTCCTGGGAGGAAACAGGAACGGAAAAGGCAGGGAGAAGCCTCCGTGGGGCCTCTCCAGGAATCTCCTGGGAGGAAACAGGAACGGAAAAGGCAGGGAGAAGCCTCCGTGGGGCCTCTCCAGGAATCCCCTGGGAGGAAACAGGAACGGAAAAGGCAGGGAGAAGCCTCCGTTGGGCCTCTCCAGGAATCTCCTGGGAGGAAACAGGAACGGAAAAGGCAGGGAGAAGCCTTCGTGGGGCCTCTCCAGGAATCTCCTGGGAGGAAACAGGAACGGAAAAGGCAGGGAGAAGCCTCCGTGGGGCCTCTCCAGGAATCTCCTGGGAGGAAACAGGAACGGAAAAGGCAGGGAGAAGCCTCCGTGGGGCCTCTCCAGGAATCTCCTGGGAGGAAACAGGAACGGAAAAGGCAGGGAGAAGCCTCCGTTGGGCCTCTCCAGGAATCTCCTGGGAGGAAACCGGAACGGAGAAGGCAGGGAGAAGCCTTCGTGGGGCCTCTCCAGGAATCTCCTGGGAGGAAACAGGAACGGAAAGGGCAGGGAGAAGCCTCCGTGGGGCCTCTCCAGGAATCTCCTGGGAGGAAACAGGAACGGAAAAGGCAGGGAGAAGCCTCCGTGGGGCCTCTCCAGGAATCCCCTGGGAGGAAACAGGAACGGAAAAGGCAGGGAGAAGCCTCCGTTGGGCCTCTCCAGGAATCTCCTGGGAGGAAACCGGAACGGAAAAGGCAGGGAGAAGCCTCCGTGGGGCCTCTCTAGGAATCTCCTGGGAGGAAACAGGGCCGGAAAAGACAGGGAGAAGCCTCCGTTGTGCCTCTCCAGGAATCTCCTGGGGGAAAACAGGGCTTCCACCCTCCCTGTGGTTTTCCCAATGTAGATACTACGGCTAGTCCTGTAATGGTTGAAATTACATGCTGTCTTTGTGTTACGACCCAAAAATTCCTGTTACTAAGCGAGAGCCAGGGAGTTAAAGTGAACCTGGCTCCGCTTTATGACCTTCCTTGCCACCATGGTTGAAGGGCAGCCCTGTGTGTGACTCTGTATGGATTGTCATATATTGAGGACTGCCTGTAGTCTCACTGATAGAGGCTCGGTGGTGCAGTGGTTAGAGTGAAGTACTGCAGGCTACTTCTGCTGATCACCGGCTGCCAGCAGTTTGGCAGATCGAATCTCACCAGGCTCAAGGTTGACTCAGCCTTCCGTCCTTTCCGAGGTGGGTCAAATGAGGACTCAAGATCGTTTGGGGCAATAGTCTGTCTCTCTGTAAACCACTAAGAAAGGGCTGGAAAGCATTGCAAAGTGGTATATAAATCTAAATGCTATTGCTATTCCTTCTTTCCTTCCTTCCTTCCTTCTTTCCTTCCTTCCTTCCTTCTTTCCTTCTTTCCTTCCTTCTTTCCTTCCTTCCTTCCTTCTTTCCTTCTTCCCTTCCTTCCTTCCCTTCCTTCCTTCCTTCCTTCTTTCCTTCTTTCCTTCTTTCCTTCCTTCCTTTCCTTCCTTCTTCCCTTCCTTCCTTCCTTCCCTTCCTTCCTTCCTTCCTTCCTTCCTTCCTTCCTCCCTCAGTGATACAGTGGTTAGAGTGCAGTACTGCAGGCTACTTCTGCTGATCACCCGGCTGCCAGCAGTTTGGCAGATCGAATCTCACCAGGCTCAAGGTTTCACTCAGCCTTCCGTCCTTCCAAGGTCGGTAAAATGAGGACCCAGATTGTTGGCGGCAACAGGCTGACTCTCTGTAAACTGCTTAGAGAGGGCTGTGAAGCACTGTGAAGCGGTAAATAAGTCTCACTGCTATTGCTAGGGTTATAAAATAGAATAGAGAATATTTAGAATAGAATTTAGAATAAAAATTAGAATAGAATCAAATAGAAAGTAGAACAGAATAGAATAGAATGGAATTGTTCGAAGGGACATTGGACGTCTTGTAAGAGCCTCGGTGGTGCAGTGGTTAGAGTGCAGCACTGCAAGCTACTTCTGCTGATCATTGGCTGCCGGGAGTTTGGCGGATCGAATCTCACCAGGCTCCAGGTTGACTCAGCCTTCCATCCTTCGGAGGTGGGTCAAATGAGGATGCAGATTTTGGGGGCAATAGGCTGACCCTCTGTAAACTGCTTAGAGAGGGCTGGAAAGCACTACAAAGTGGTATATGTCAAATTGCTATTGCTATTTCCAAGGGTATTTCGCAGATCATAGGAAGCCCAGCGGGAGAATATCAAGTTTAGCGTTTGGATGAGAGACAACCAGGAAATCTCTCAGCTGGGAAAATAGCCTGGGAATCTGGAAATTTAAAAAAAACCCACATTCCAGAAAAAGGCAGGGCCGATGCATTCCATACTGCTGCCAGGAAAAGAGGATTAAGCTGTTTATTTATGAGATGAGTGTTGATGTGTAGAGGATGGAGCTGAGCTCAGGTTACAGCACCTGTTATTACATCTGATGATGAGTGGACTGGAGGCTAAAACATACGAAGAACGGTTGCAGGAACTGGGCATGGCTCGTTTGATGAAAAGAAGGACCAGGGGAGACAGGATAGCAGTCTTCCAGTATCTCAGGGGTTGCCACCAAGAAGAAGGAGTCAAGCTATTATCCAAAGCACCTGAGGGTAGGACAAGAAGCAATGGGTGGAAACTAAACAAGGAGAGAAGCAACTTAGAACTAAGGAGAAATTTCCTGACAGTGAGAACAATTGATCAGTGGAACGGCTTGCCTCCAGAGGTTGTGGGTGCTTCTGCAGGTGTTTAAGAAGAGACTGGATAACTGTTCGTCTAAAATGGAGTAAGGTCTCCTGGTTGAATACAGAATAACAGAATAATTCTGTTATTCTGTATTCATATAGATGGGTAGATGTACTCTGTCCTCCCCCCCCACCCCAAAATAAGACATCCTTTGATAATAAGCCCAATCAGGCTTTTGAGTGCATGGCAATAAGGCCAAGCGCTTATTTCAGGGTTCAAAAAAATATAAGACAGGGTCTTATTTTCAGGGAAACATGGTCAGATAGGTAGGTAGATAGATAGATAGATAGATAGATAGATAGATAGATAGATAGATAGATAGATGATAGGTAGGTAGGTAGATAGGTAGATAGATGTAGATAATATAAATAGATAGATAGATAGATAGATAGGTAGGTAGATCTGATAGGTAGGTAGGTAGGTAGATAGATGATAGATAGATAGAAGATAGATAGATAGATAGACAGATAGAAGATAGATAGATAGATAGATAGATAGATAGATGATAGAGAGATATAGAGATGACAGACAGGCAGACAAAAAAGAATGGAGGAAGGAAGGTATCCCCAATCGCACGCATTACAGTGGTCCCTCGATTATCGCGAGGGTTCCGTTCCAGGACCCCTCGCGATAATCGATTTTTCGCGAAGTAGCGGCGCGGAAGTAAAAACATAATCTGCGCATGCGCGCCATTTTTTTTCATGCAGATGGTGGGGTTTGCGTGTGGGAGGTGGGGAAGACCCTGGGAAGGTTCCTTCGGCCGCCTAGCAGCTGATCTGCTCGGTAGCGCAGCAGCAGCGAGGAGCCGAAGATTGGAGTTTCCCAGCCGCCCACGCAAAGGGGAAACCCCATCTTCGGCTCCTTGCGCTACTGAGCAGATCAGCTGCTAGGCGGCCGAAGGAACCTTCCCTGGGTCTTCCCGGCGGCCTCGGATCCTCGCTGATGCCCGCCCGCCGTTTGCCGCTCGCCTCGTTCGCTCGCCTCGTTCCCCCGCCTTGTTCACCCCCCCCCCCGCTCCGTTCGCCCGCCTCGTTCACCCCCGCTCGCCTCGTTCGCTCGCCCCGTTCACCCGCCGCTGTCGGGACACCCCCCACCCCAGTACTTTGAATCCCGCCGCTTCTGCTGGATACGGGCGATGGGGGGGGGGCGAGCTGCCACAGCCCTGGCTTCCGCGCCGCTGGTCCCACCCACCGCCCGTATCCAGCAGAAGCGGCGGGATTCAAAGTGCTGCGGTGGGGGGGGGCTGTCGGGACAAGGAGCGAGGGGCCTGCGAAGGGGTGCACGCGGCAGAGCTCCGGCGGAGGAGAGGTGGCGGGGAGAAGCTCTCTCTCCCTCCCCCCCCGCCGGAAAAAAGAAAGCAGCCCCAGCCAAAGACGCCCAGCGAGAAAGAGGCCTCCGAGCCGGACTTGTTGCTTCTGCCTGCCAAGAGAGCCGGGCGTGGACAGCAGCCGAGAAAAGTCGGCGCGGAGGTCTCTTTCTCGCTGGGCGTCTTTGGCTGGGGCTGTTTCTTTTTTCCGGGGGGGGGGGGGAGGGAGAGAGAGCTTCTCCCCGCCACCTCTCCTCCGCCGGAGCTCTGCCGCGTGCGCCCCTTCGCAGCCCCCGTCTTCAATTCGCCGTCTCTCCCGGGCTCCCGATCCTGCTGGGCGGCGAGGAGACTCGGCGGGGGAGCGCGCACGTCAGGGACCCAGAGCGCCCTTGTGGCCGCGCTCGCCATGCCGGTTTCCCCTCAGGAGACGCGCCTGAGCGGCGAATTGAAGACGGGCAGCTCGGCGGACTCCCTCATGGAGAGGAACCCTGGCGGGGCGGAGCCTCCCACGCGCTCCCGAGGCCGGCGGTGAGATCCTTCATGCCCCTGCCGGCCGTCCCCGGCTTCTGGTATCTCTGTGGGGGGGAGGAGGCGGCTGCTTGAAAACCCCTGACCTCCATCGCCTCCCCCCCACGGCACAAGGTGAGCACACCTCGCCGCTGACACAGGCGGCGGGGACTGCTCTGTCCCCGTTCCCCTTGCGCAAAACTACGCAGCCCCAGATCGCTCGCTTCTCCAGCCAGCAAAGCCGACTGCCCAGCTTTGCTGGCTGATCCAGGAAAGGAAAGTGTCACATTTAAAAAGCACGCCGGCCTCGGGAGCGCGTGGGAGGCTCCGCCCCGCCAGGGTTCCTCTCCATGAGGGAGCCTCCCACGCCCTCCCGAGGCCGGCGTGCTTTTTAAATGTGACACTTTCCTTTCCTGGATCAGCCAGCAAAGCTGGGCAGTCGGCTTTGCTGGCTGGAGAAGCGAGCGATCTGGGGCTGCGTAGTTTTGCGCAAGGGGAACGGGGACAGAGCAGTCCCCGCCGCCTGTGTCAGCGGCGAGGTGTGCTCACCTTGTGCCGTGGGGGGGAGGCGATGGAGGTCAGGGGTTTTCAAGCAGCCGCCTCCCCCTCCCACAGAGATACCAGAAGCCGGGGACGGCCGGCAGGGGCATGAAGGATCTCACCGCCGGCCTCGGGAGCGCGTCGGGATCCTTCATGCCCCTGCCGGCCGTCCCCGGCTTCTGGTAGAAGCCTTCTCTCTTTTTTTTCGTGCGCTTGGCGAGGAAAGGCAGGCGGGGAGGAGGCGACGGGGCCAAAGGGGGCCGAGGGAAGCTCGGCTGCGGTCAAGAGAGGAACGGCTTGGGCTCGCCGCAAGAAAAAAAGAGACAGGCTTTGAGTTTTGGCTGCGGGGGGAGGGAGTTAGGAAAGTCCTACTTCTCTCCCCGCAGGTAAAAACTCAAAGCTTGTCTCCTGCCGCCCGGTTTAGCCAGGACACGAGCGGCGAAGTGACACCCCCCCCACCCCAGCACTTTTAATCCCGCCGCAAGGTAAGCTTCGGGGCGGGGCGGGCGGGGCCCTTTTGTGCCAGTCGGGGAGGCGGAGGCGGCTCCAGCAGAGGCGGGCGGGGGAGGCCGGCCCGCCGGAGGGGCGATGCGGGCGGCGGAGACAGGCGAGGGTCCCGGCCGCCCCCGCCCACTTGGCCCCGGACCGGTGCAGCAGGAAAGGGACGGAGAATGCTCACTGGCAGCCCTTGCCCATCGCCGCGCCTTCGCTTCCCCCCCCTCCCCCGCTGGATCCGGCAGCGTGCTGAGGGGAATTGCCGCGGACTGGAAAAACCGCCACCCTTCGCCGGGAGTGTCGTTCGTGGCTCTCTCCGGCAAGGACTGAATGGAGGGTCCGTGCGCGGCCGGCTGGGTGGCGATGCCAAGGCGGCCCGGGGTTTTGGGGGGCTGTTTTTTTTCCCCTTTCGGCGGCTTTGGGAAGAACCTTGCCGGGTGATGCGGCGCTGAAGGCAACGCCGCTCTGAGGAAACGGGGCTCTCTCGCGTGGCTCTCCGGTGTGTGTGCGCGCGTGCGGTTCTCCCGCTCCTGTGTGTCGCCGGCTCTGCGCACTTTCAGCGGGGGCTGCCCTGCGCTTCTTTTTGCTGCCCGAACGTCAGGAGTTCCCTCCGGCTCAGTGGGGTTTTTTTTTGTTTTGAAGGGGGGGGAGAGGCCGTGGGGCGGATGGGCAGTCAAAAAGGGCGGGTGAAGGAGGGTGCAGCGGCGAGGCGAAGGCAAGGGGCGCTCGGCCGACCAGGCGAGCGGCCGGAGCTGCGCCCTCCGTCGCCCGCCTCCTGTCAGGCAGCTCCCCGCGCGCCCCTCGCCTTCTGCCGAGGCTCAGCTGCAAGCGGCCAGTGAGGCAGACCGGCTCCGAGGCGAGCGGCCGGAGCTGCGCCCTCCTTCGCCCGCCAGGTGAGGCGAAGGCGAGGGGCGCGCGGCTGCAGCGAGGAGCCGAAGATCCGGGTGGGGAAGACCCAGGGAAGGTTCCTTCGTCTGCCTAGCAGCTGATCTGCTCGGCAGCGCAGCACCAGCGAGGAGCCGAAGATCTTCGGCTCCTCGCTGCTGCTGCGCTGCCAAGCAGATCAGCTGCTAGGCGGCCACTCGAGAGCAAGAGGGGGAGAGAAAGAGAGAGAAGGAAAGAGAGATGAGAGAGGGAGGAAGAGAGTGTGAGAGAGGAAGAAGCAACATAGAGAAAGAGAGAGAGAAAGAAAGATGAGAAAGGAAGGAAGAGAGTGACCTCATGGGTTGGGAAAAATCGCGATGTAGCGTTCGCGAAGATCGAGATGGTCACAATTGCTGAAAAATCGCGATATAGCGTTTCGCGAAGATCGAGATCGCGAAACTCGAGGGATCACTGTATTTGCTTTTACATTGATTCCTATGTGAAAAAATGGCTTCTTCTTACAAACTTTTCTACTTGAGAACCTGGTCACGGAACAAATTTAGTTCGTAAGTAGAGGGACCACCGTACTGGTGATTCACTTAACAACCACCCTGCTTAGCCATGGAAATTCTGGTCCCAGTTGCAATCATCTGTCAAAAACTGTACAGTGATCCCTCGATTTTCGCGGTCTCGATCTTCGCGAAACGCTACACCATGGTTTTTCAAAAAATATTAATTAAAAAATACTCCACGGTTTTTTTGCTATACCACGGTTTTTCCCACCCGATGACATCATACCAAGAGTCACTTCTCTGTCTCTTTCTTTCCTGTCATTCTCTTCCTCCCTCTCTCATCTCTTTCTTTCTTTCCTTCTCTCCCTTTCTCTATCTCTCCCCCTCTTGCTCTCGAGCGTCGGGTGGCCGGGCGAAGGGCAGGCGAGCGGCGGGCGAACGGACAAGCGGCGAGCGGGCGAACGGACGAGCGGCGAGCGGCAGGCGGGCGGGCGAACGGACGAGCGGCGAGATGTTTATTTTATTTATTTAGATACTGTAGATGTTTATCTAATATTAGTTGCACTTTCGTCACTCCCCGGCTCCACCATCTGCGCATGCGCGGCCATGGAAAAAAGGGCGCACATGCGCAGATGGTGTTTTTACTTCCGCACCACTATACCGCGGAAAATCGATTATCGCGAGAGGTCTTGGAACGTAACCCTCGCGATAATCGAGGGATCATTGTATTTGTTTTTTCCCAACGCAGAAATTTAATATCATTTATTTTTCTCCCTTTTTTATAGGTGGTACTTTTCTGAGAGCGCAATTCCACAGAGGCCGTCACACAACGTGGTGTTAAAAAAAGCTGTTCCAGGCAGTGTTTGTGTGTTTGCGTGTGTGTGTGTCGGATGGCGTGTCTTTTTCTAACACTTAGTTACAAGAGCTAACACAATTTCTTCTTAATCATTAAACTCAAGTAGGGTAAGCACCAAAGGTTGATTTCTCGGGTGAGAATATATCTTATATATTGTTATAATTTCTTCTCTCTTGGAAACACAAGTTTGCACCAAAGAAAGGAAATTGACAAAAAGAGTTTTGAGCAGAGAAACTAGGAATTGTTAAATTAGATTTTCAAGGTATTTTTCTTACGGAGTCGTTGTTTTAAAGCAACCTTGTTCTGTGTTTTTGAACATTTCTTGTTTTTTAAAAATGAAGTTTTTGTTGCTTTCGGGGTCAATAGCAGCTTCTCATTTTTTTTCTTTTCTTGGAAACGAGCAATCCAAAGTTTTGCATTTTACAGTCGTTTTATGGCAAGGAACAAAATGGGGACACATTTAAACCCATAGAGATATTTCTGATGTATGCATGGTGTTTTTCAGGCTTGGTAGCAGGATGATGAGTGGACTTCAACTCCCAGAATTCCCCAGCCAGCAGCGTAAAAACATGCTGGCTGGGGGATTCTGGGAGTGGAAGTCCACCCCTCATGCTGACAGGGGAATTCTGGGAAATGAAGTTCCCCCATCTTAAAGCAGGCTGGCTGGGGGATTCTGGGAAATGGAAGTCCACTCGTCTTAAAGTAGGCTGGTTGGGGAATTCTGGGACTTGAAGTCCACCCCTCTGGCTGGGGAATTCTGGGAGTGGAAGTCCATCAAACGTAAAGCATGCTGACAGGGGAATTCTGGGAGTGGAAGTCCACCCCTCTTAAAACATTGCTGGATGGGGAATTCTGGGACTTCTGCTATTCCTCAAACAATTATATTTTCCCCAAACGGAGAAATGGAGAAGCATGTTCTTAAAGGCAGAAAGCAACCCCCCAACAGCCTCCAGCAGATGCCTGAAGTCTTTAAAAGTGGATAGGGTTGGATTCTCCTGACCTTCCTCACCAGTTCACCTTGCAACAGAACTGCACATTTTGCATTCAGGAAATGACCCTCTGCGCATGCGCAGAAGCCTTTGAGCATGCCCAGAGGGGTTTTGGTTTTTTTTTTTTGCAATCTGCGATAACTGGAGGACTAGTTTGGGAGCATGGACCGCTGCTCATTGCTGCCAGTTTGGCGAGTGGTACCAAATTTCCCGCTACCTGTTCTAAAGAACCGGTTGGAATTGGCAACAGCCCACTATCTGAGGCCAGCTTATTCGCAAGTGAAGCAAACCTTTCGCTCCAAATGATGGGATAAAGAACTTACATCCCCCTCGACTCTAAGAATTCTAAGAACAGGACGCCACCTTTAAGATTAACCCCACCACCATTAGAATAGCAAAAAGGCATACGACACACTACAGAACTCACTACATACACTGCACAATTCCCTGCAGCATTCCAGAAACCGTAGGGGACAGAATCCTTGGCGCTCATTAAGCTAATTTTATCAGCTGCCCCAGAACTGCATGCTGTGTTTCTGAATCCTCCTTTCCAATCAGGCTCCCATTTTGTTTCCAGTAATTTTCTCCCTGCTTTGGAACCGGACCAATTTTTCTCCCTACAATAGTAAGCGGCCGGACGGTTGAAATGAACAAATGAAACTACGGTGGATGGACAAGAAGAATTTTCCGAATGCTGGAAGCCGGGAGATAAAACCCAAAGTCTGGCCAGATCCTGGTTAGATTATGTTCAGTGTATAAATAGCATTCATGAATTCCTCGACAAGATCCTCGGAGTTTCGTTGGACCAAACCACGGCTAAAACCACATTGCAGAAGCCAAATAAATCCTAAATTAAATGAAAGGGCACTACTCCCTTCAAAAAATGGCCACTGGCATCTGTAGGGGAGGTCAAAAAGTCAAAATGTCAACCCCCATAACCATGTCATCGAAGCTCTATCCTTGTAACCTCACGTAAACATGGATGAAAGTTCTGTTGACATGGTTCGGGTGCCCTTTTGACCTTTTTGACCTCCCCGGGATCTATATTTCTTAGTTTGTTTGCTAACCCTTTTCTAACCTGCTTTCCTCGTTCCTTTTAAAGGCGTACATTTAAAAGCAATGTTAAAAAAATACTACTAAAAGGTTTTTATCTGGAAAGATTACATGGAATATGTCGGGTTATCTACGCGTTGTAGAAATAAACTTTCTTAACCCCCCAAAATGAGTCTTTTTCATTTTGAGATGCTGGATTTGGCCAGTTCCGCTTTGCAAGAAGAAGCAACATGGCTAATATCCCACAATGTTTGGCTGAGAGGGGTGCCCCCTGGTGGAGGCTCTGGATATATAACTCCCGCTTGGCGCCCTCTGCTGGATGAAACAGGGTCCTGCTGCTCAGCATCTTGCTCTTGTTCCTTTGCTTTGGGGTTCAAGGGGGTTTGTCCTAGTCTCTTCCCAGCCTCTAATTGTCCGTGAATATCCGTATCAATATTCCCACGGCGAGAATTCCCACGGCGCCGGCTACCGCCAGTCCCCGTCTCACAATCAGTTGTTTGGTCGTCAGTACCCGGCCCGGCCTGGGAGCGCCAGCCGCTGCCTTGTCCTGCAGAGTTGGCCCATCTATGACGGTAAAGCTCAGAAGCACAACGCCATTCTGGACATCCGTGTGTCCTGGAACAGAAAAGGACAGGTGGGACTCGAACTTGGCTCCAGACAGCAAGCAACTTAATGAACACAATTGAGCCTACAATTCCTTATATCTTAAAAATGAATATAACTTTTTTTCAGGCCGTAATTCCGTTTAAAGCCCGTCTCTTTGCTTTAAGTGCAAATTTAATTCTTACTTCTTAATTCTGACACTAAGTGAGTGGTTGTAAATCAAGGACTGCCTGTATCGGCCTGGCATGGCTACAAAGTTTTCTTCCTTCGCTCACCTCCAAACCCTGCTTTGCATTCCATATCGGAAGAAGAAATTGCCTTATCCGGGATGGGAGCCGAATTCAAATCCTCCACTGGCTTCGGCGACAGTTTGGCACGGCGCTGGGCCTAAAAGGGAAGAGTAGAGATTTTATTAAGGTGTGTGTGTGTGTGTGTGTGTGTGTGTGTGCGTATATCACATGTTTTTGGTGAATTTTTAAAATTAAGGGAGACTATGACACACACACACACACACACATATATATAATAGAATAAAGTCCTTTATTGGCCAAGTGTGATTGGACACACAAGGAATTTGTCTTTGGTGCATATGCTCTCGGTGTACATAAAAGAAAAGATGCATTTGTCAAGAATCATGAGGTAAAAAACACTTAATGATTGTCAATTGGATCAAATAATAAAAGTGAGAATAAAGAAGCATTTTTGAGAGAAGAAAACTGTCTAGAGAAAATATTGAAAGAAAAGATTAATGATTCAAACGACAGGCTAGTAATATTTATAGCATGTTATTACAAGTGGAAGAGGAAGTGATTAAAGGCCTAACAAGATATTGGCAAAATGAATTACGGATTAATGAAAGCGAGATGGAAGAAGTAGTAGAAAATATACCTAAGATAAAGAATATAAGAATTAGAGAGATGAGAAGGAAAACTTTACATAAATGGTATTTCATGGCAGTAAAACTAGCACACTTCCAGAGGAAAGGGAAAGGAAATTGCTGGCATGGTTGCCAAATAAAAGGAGTTTTTATGCATATGCTCTGGAAATGTGTTGAAGTTCAAAAATTTTGGAAGGAAGTACAGAATGAAATAAATAATATGCTAAACATTAATTGGATAATCACGAAAGAATTAGCAATACTAGCTAAATATGGGGAATTACGAGAATTTAAAGAAATCAAAACAGCAGCTTTGGAAAGCGCTCAAGCAGTAGTGGTATTAGGGTGGAAGGATAGCAATAAATGGACAATCCAGAATTGGTACTGGTACATGGTGGACCACATCAACTTCGAAATTACGGAAGTAAGATTAAATAACTTTGATGAAAATAAATTGGAGAAGCTGATGGCACGATGGAATAAGGTGAAAAATTATATCTTAAGTAGAATTTATGACGACAATGTGAAAAATAAATTCCAATCACTTTTTGTATGTAAGGAAATGTAAGTTAGCTAAGGAAGAAATCAAAACTTATTGCAAATAATTTAACCCCCTAAATGGTGGTGGGGTTTTATTGGTGTTGGGCACGTTTTCTTTTAAGTATTTTTTGTTGTTGTTGTAATAAAATTTACTTTAAAAATATATTATAAATTGGATCAAATAAGCAATGAGGAAACAATAAAAATCTTAAGGATACAAGCAACAAGTTACAGTCATACAGTCATAAGTGGGAGGAGATGGGTGATAGGAACGATGAGAAAAAACGTAGTAATAGTAGTGGAGACTTAGTAAATAGTTTGACAGTGTTGAGGGAATTATTTGTTTAGCAGAGTGATGGCGTTTGATAAAACAGACTCCTGGTTTGCCTTTTTCCGCAATCTGAAGCCCTCAGGGAAGCTTCCTGAAGCCCCAGAATGAGAAAAACACCCAATGGGAAACCCAGACTGGAAGTCTATATTCTTTTTTTGAACTTCCGGTTGGCCCGATGGGCAGTTTTTTGCACTCTGGGGCTTCAGGAAGCTTCCCTGAAACCTCTGGAGGGCGAAACGGCCTTCCCCAAGGCCGAAACTCAGCTGCATAGCGCCTACATGTGCTGTGGGTCTGCTTAAAACTGATTCCAATTTCTGACCACTTTCCACCTCTGTGATCCTACGTTTACATTTTAGCAGCTGAGCAACTGCCCTACAATCTTACAAAACTGCCCTGCAAGCCTACCAAACTTTTGCCAGACCCATCCTAGACTACTGCTCATCTGTCTGGAACCCATACCACATCTCAGACATCAACACCCTTGAAAATGTCCAAAGATATTTCACCAGAAGAGACCTTCACTCCTCCACTCGAAACAGAAGACCCTACGAAAATAGACTAACAATCCTGGGCCTAGAAATCCTAGAACTACGGTGCCTAAAACACGATTTGAGTATTGCCCACAAGATCATATGCTGCAATGTCCTACCGGTCAATGACTACTTCAGCTTCAACCGCAATAACACAAGAGCACGCAACAGATTCAAAGTTAATACGAACCGCTCCAAACTTGAGTGTAAAAAATATGATTTGAACAATCGAGTTATCGAAGCGTGGAACTCATTACCGGACTCAATTGTGTCAACCCCTAACCCCCAACATTTCTCCCTTAGACTCTCCACGATTGACCTCTCCAGGTTCCTAAGAGGCCAGTAAGGGGCGTACATAAGTGCACCGGTGTGCCTTTCGTCCCCTGTCCAATTGTCTTTCCTTTCTTTCACCTATGATATATATTCTCTTCCTTTCATATATCCTCTCCTCTAAGTTCACTTTCACCCTCTTTTATATTATCACATGTCTATTTTTCTTCCTATGTATTTGTGTATTGGACAAATGAATAAATAAATAAATAAATAAAATCGCAGCGTCCAGCAGTCAAATTAATCGTGATTTATGACACTTTGGCTGGAAACCAAGGTTTACATCCAGTTTCCAGGAGAAGAAAAAAGGACATTGCAAACAACAGATTCACTTATCGGCTGTGATGACCACAGGTTTTTGCTCTACAACCATGGTGTTCACTTAACCATCAGTGTAAAGAAAACCAAACCGGTCACAAAGTGGACATGTTTACATGGCGACTTGTTGAATGACTGGCGTGAGTATAAGTCTGGGCTTGATGCATGGTCGTAAACAGAGCAGTCCAAAACAGTGTGAATGACCAGGATGTGAAGGAAAAAGGGAAATAGGCCATGCAGGAGCAGAGTTCCCTAGTGGTCGGAGCCTCTTACCTCTTCGGCCGCCTGGTTCCAGTTCATCCGGACAATGTACACGATGAAACAGATGCAGAGAATCAGGTTGCAAATCAACATGCCCAGCCAAAACCCTAGGAAGGAGGAGAGCCTGAGAAATCAACCCTCAATTTATAAGAACAGAAGAACATAAATAAGGTTCAGGAGGGAAGTGTTTTATTTATTTTTATTTATTTATTATTTATGTATTTATTTTGTCCAATGGACAAAATAGGCATTTTGGGCACCCATCGCAGAAATTGGAGACAAATGCTGGTTTTGAGAAAAAATGTTACAAATTATCACAGATAATCCCCACTGGGTTAAAGACCTCGGTATACTAATAACACAAGATTTAAGTGCCAAAGCCCACTGCAACAACATAGCCAAGAAGGCTTCAAGAGTTGTAAACCTAATCCTACATAGCTTCTGCTCTGGCACACTACTTACCAGAGCTTACAAAACTTTTGCCAGACCCATCCTCAAATACAGCTCATCTGTTTAGAACCCATATCACATCTCAGACATTAACACCCTTGAAAATGTCCAAAGATACTTCACCAGAAGAGCCCTTCACTCCTCCACTTGAAATAGAGACTAGACTTTCAATCCTGGGCCTAGAAAGTTTAGAACTAAGATGCCTTAAACAAGATCTAAGTATTGCCCACAAGATCATATGCTGCAACGTCCTGCCTGTTGGCGACTACTTCAGCTTCAACCACAACAACACAAGAGCACACAACAGATATAAACTTAATATTAACCACTCCAAACTTGACTGTAAAAAATATGACTTCAGTAACCGAGTTGTCGAAGCGTGGAACTCATTACCGGACTCCATAATGTCATCCCCAAACCCCCAACACTTTACCCTTGGATTATCCACAGTTGACCTATCCAGATTCCTAAGAGGTCAGTAAGGGGCGAGTACAAGTGCACTAGAGTGCCTTCCGTCCCCTGTCCTATTGCTCTCCTATATCTCCTATATCTCTTCTTCTATTCTTTCATTGATATGTTCTATTACTATATCTTCTTTTCTATTATTTCTTAGATATATTTTACTATGAGTATCTCCTCTATAACCTTCATCATGTATTTTACTATGTGTATGTATGTGTGTGTGTGTGTGTGTGTGTGTGTGTATATATATATATATATATATATATATATATATATATATATGTCACGTGTTTAAGCTGAATTTGAAAATTAAGGGAGACTAGGATAGATCTACTTCGGCCTTATTTTGGCCTCATCAGCTAGCCATACCCACTGGGACTTGAACCTGCAACTTTTGCTTACATTCCATATTTACAGCAACACGAAGCTTAAAACTTCAGCCTGATGATGGTGAATGTGATTTCACCGAAACGTCGCATAGACACTCAAAATATTACACGGGGCAAAACCCGAACTCAGAACAATCTACATACATATACCCGTGAAAATCTACGAAAACACACACACACACACACACACACACACACACACACATATATATATATATATATATATATATCTCGTAGATTTTCACGGGTACAGGTATGATGGTCTTGGTATATTCGGGTTTCTTCCCGTGTAGGTTTTGGAAATTTCTGACGATGTTTCGACAAGGTCCCACTCGTCATCTTCAGGCTGGTGTTTCTGTCCTTGTTCTCAGGCGAACACTGCGAGACCTGAGCTGCCTTCCTTCTATAAATACTGGTGGCTGGGTGTGGTTTGATGGCTCAGCAATTGCCTGCTGTGTAGAAACTTCCTGGTGAGTCAGTGGGGTAACATCTGGGGTCGTTGATGTAGCTGAAGTATGCTGATTAATTAATGGTTGTTGATTAGGCATGATATCCTGAGTAGTTGGAGCTTGCAGGCTACTTGATTGTTTTGCAATGTGTGTTCTGAGTCTAGTCTCAGTTTTTATGGCTGGGTTACGTTTGAGGGCTGGTTTCCAGATGTCTGGTAGGTGGGAGGTATCATTCCACTTGTTCATATTTTGGGGATGTTTTTCTATCTCGATGGCTTCCATGATTATTCTTTTGCTGTAGTGTTCTGTTTTGGAAATTAATTTAGTACTGTCAAAATCAATTTCATGTCCTGTAGTTTTGAAGTGTTGGAAAAGGGAGGAGGTTTTTTCTTTTTTCCTTAATGCATTCTTATGTTCTGCAACACGTGCATTTACTCTCCTGTTAGTTTGTCCAATATATGTGGCTGGGCAGATTTTACACGGTATTTGATAAACTCCCTGGTTTTCTAGCTGGATATTGTCTTTTGGGTTTCTTAGGATGTTGGCTATTTTTTTATCTGTACCAAAGCTGTCTTGATGTTGTGTTTGCGTAGAATTTTACTGAATTTTACCGGATACTTCAGCTTTAACCACAACAATACAGGAGCACACAATAGATACAAACTCAACTGCAGAAAATACGACTTCAGCAACCGAGTGATCAATGTCTGGAATGCCCTACCCGACTCTCTGGTTTCTTCCCCTGACCCCAAAAATTTTAACCTTAGAATGTCTACAGTTGACCTCTCCCGATTCCTAAGAGGTCTGTAAGGGGCGTACGTCCAAAGATATTTCACCAGAAGAGCCCTTCACTCCTCCACTCGAAACAGAATACCCTACTAAAATAGACTAACAATCCTGGGTCTAGAAAGTTTAGAACTATGACGCCTAAAACATGATCTAAGTATTGCCCACAAGATCATATGCTGCAACGTCCTTCCGGTCAACGACTACTTCAGCCTTCAACCGCAACAACACAAGAGCACGCAACAGATTCAAACTTAATATTAACCGCTCTAAACTTGACTGTAAAAATGACTTTAACAATCGAGTTGTCGAAGCGTGGAACTCTTTACCGGACTCAACCCCCAACATTTCTCCCTTAGGCTATCCACGATTGACCTCTCCAAGTTCCTAAGAGGTCATTAAGGGGCGTACATAAGTGCACTGGTGTGCCTTTCGTCCCATGTCCAATTGTCTTTATGTCATATATCATATATATTTTCTTCCTCTCATATACTTTCTCTTCTATATTATATATTATCTTTATATATACTACCCAATGTCTGTTCTCTTCCATATGTATTGTTTATTGGACAAAGAATAAATAAATAAGCGCACCATTGTGCCTAACCTCTCTGTCCTACTGTCCAAATTTACCTGTACCTACTTTGCTTTTGTTCATCTACTATATTTTGACAAAATAAATATTTGTACAAGAGCCCCCCCCCCCGCCATTCTCTACTCAGTGCCAGTACCTATCATGCCAATTTTAGCTACAAAAAGAAGCACGACCCCCAAGGGCAGGCCTACAGTGTAGTAGCCCAACGTATTGTAAATGGCGCCTAGTTTCTGCCTTCCGGTGCCACGCAGGATCCCGCTGGTTGCAGCCTGCAAGAGATGAAAAGAAGGTTGGGTTTACAAGAGAGTGCCTGAAACTTTGCAAATGGTAGGTGGGTGGACTTCAACTCCCAGAGTTCCCACTGTACTGACTGAGGAATTCTGGGAGTTGAAGTTCATAGCATTTTTTTCAGGCTTGGCAGCAGGATAAGTGGACTTCAACTCCCAGAATTCCTCAGCCAGCAGCTTAAAATATGCTGGCTGGGGAATTTTGGGACTTGAAGTCCACCCATCTTAAAACATTGCTAGCTGGGAAATTCTGGGAGTGGAAGTCCACTCCTCTTAAAGCATTGCTAGCTGGGAAATTCTGGGAGTGGAAGTCCACTCCTCTTAAAGCATTGTTGGCTGGGGAATTCTGGGAATTGAAATTCACCCCTATTAAAGCATGCTGGCTGGGGAATTCTGGGAGTTGAAGTCACCCATCTTAAAATATGCTGGCAGGGGAATTCTGGGAGTTGAAGTCCACCCATTCCGCCCCACAGCAGAATGCCTTCACATACCCTATTAAGCCATGGTTTGGTCATCAGTGGTTTACTAAACAAACCACCGTTTGCCTGTAATCCTAAAACATTTGAGGTTGCCAGAGCTCAACTCCAGCTTAAATTTAACCCGACCCAGCCCAGTGGAAAGAAGTGAGAAAGAAAAGGACTCACACAAACACCTTCAAACAGATGGAAGATTATGTAGACAGGCATCGCATAAGCCACCAGGTCAACAACTTCCCTGTCGTAGACAAATAGATTAAAATCATCATCAACGCCAATCTCCCCTAAGTCAGGGATGTCCAATCCTGGCAACTTTAACACCTGTGGACGTCATCACTGGAAGCTTTGAAGAAGGGACTAAACTGCCATCTGTCCGAATTGGTGTAGGCCAGGGTCTCCTGCTTAGGCGGGGGGTTGGACTAGATGACCTACAAGGACCCAGTGATGAGCTGCTGCCCTCACAGGGGGGAGGAATGTAGTGGGGGTAGTAAGTTTATGCACTGTTTATTGAATACTTAATAGTTTTTTATTGTCCTTCCTTCTCTAGTACCTTATTATGATCTTTCTTTCTTTTTAAAATAAGAAATAATTAAATAGCATGTTTTTATCCATAAGCCCTTTAATCATTTTAACCATTATCTAGAACTGAACTTTGATAGCAATGAGAGAAAATTGAGCTACTTGCCTTACCTGTTATCATAGTGAACCTTGTGGGTTCAGTACAAAACCTTAAAATGTGACTGGGCTCCTTAACAAATAATGCTGTCTATCATTTGTCCTTTTTGTGGCTAATCAAATACAGTGTTCCCTCGATTTTCACGGGTTTGAACTTTGCGAAAAGTCTATACCATGGTTTTTAAAAAATATTAATTAAAAAATAATTTGTGGTTTTTCCCCCTATATCAGTTTTTCCTGCCCGATGACATCATATGTCATCGCTAAACTTTTGTCTGCCTTTAATAATTTTTTAAAAATAAACTTTAATAAATAAACATGGTGAGAAATAATCTAAATGGTTGCTAAGGAAATGGGAAATTGTAATTTAGGGGGTTAAAGTGTTAAGGGAAGGTTTGTGATACTGTTCATAGCCAAAAATAGTGTATTTACTTCCACATCTCTACTTTGCGGAAATTCAACTTTCGCGGGCGGTCTCGGAACGCATCCTCCGCGAAAATCGTGGGAACACTGTAGAGAGGAAAATTGTATCTCTTTGAGGAGAGGCCAGGCACCGTAACCCTAACCCTTCATGTGAGTGACAGTCAAGTTGGCCACCTTTATGCCAGTCACATGACCTTTAAGCCAGCCTTGGTCATATGATCTTCAAGCCACTCCCATCTGGACATATGGCCGGCAAGCCACACCCACAAAATAAGCCAGGCCCAAAGTGTGGTAGTAAAAATTTTTGCAGCCCTTCACTGGTCTGAGGGGTTCACTCCAAGAATGTCACACTTACTTCTCACTGGTGAAAATATACGCCAAGACGTTTTTCGAGGCGGCCAACACACTACACATCAGAACAACGAATCCCGCTGGAGGAAATAAAACAGGGAGAAAATAATTGAAACACAGAGAAAAGGGGGGAGGATCTGACGTAGAAGTGGAGCTCTTGCCTCGTTAGTCAGGAGGTTATGAGTTCGATCCTAGGTTAGAGGCAGATGTAGGGTCTCCCACTTGGGCCAGGGGTTGGACTAGATTTATTTATTTATTTATTGGATTTGTATGCTGCCCCTCTCCGTAGACTCGGGGTGGCTAACAACAATGATAAAAACAGCATGTAACAATCCAGTTAATAAAACAACTAAAAACCTTTATTATAAAAACCAAACATACACACAAACAAACTTGCCATGCATAACTTGTAATGGCCTAGGGGAAGGAATATCCTAACTCCCCTATGCCTGGCGGCATAAGTGAGCCTTGAGTAATTTGTGAAAGACAGGGAGAGTGGGGGCAGTTCTAATCTACGGGGGGAGCTGGTTCCAGAGGGCCGGGGCCGCCACAGAGAAGGCTCTTCCCCTGGGGCCCACCAAACGACATTGTTTAGTCGACAGGACCTGGAGAAAGCCAACTCTGTGGGACCTTATCGGTCGCTGGGATTCGTGCGGTAGCAGGCAGTTCCGGAGGTAATCTGGTCCAATGCCATGTAGGGCTTTAAAGGTCATGACCAACACTTTGAATTGTGACCGGAAACTGATTGACAGACAATGCAAGCTGTAGAGTGTTGAAGAAACGTGGGCGAATCTTGGAAGCCCCACGACGGCTCTCGCGGCTGCGTTCTGCACGATCTGAAGTTTCCGAACACTTTTCAAAGGTAGCCCCATGTAGAGAGCGTTGCAGTAATCGAACCTCGAGGTGATGAGGGCATGAGAGACTGTGAGCAATGACTCCCTGTCCAAATAGGGCCGCAACTGGTGCACCAGGCGAACCTGGGCAAATGCCCTCCTCGCCACAGCCGAAAGATGATGTTCCAATGTCAGCTGTGGATCAAGGAGGATGCCCAAGCTGCGAACCCTCTCTGAGGGGGTCAATGATTCTCCCCCCAGGGTAATGGACGGACAGATGGAATTGTCCTTGGGAGGCAAGACCCACAGCCACTCCGTCTTGTCTGGGTTGAGTTTGAGTTTGTTGACACCCATCCAGGCCCCAACAGCCTCCAGGCACCGGCACATCACTTCCACTGCTTCGTTGACTGACCTCCGAGGTCCCTTCCAGCGCTAGTCTGATTCTCAAAATACTGGTTTATGCATTCACATGGATTCTCTCCTTTCTATCAGCCCCAGAATGATACCTGTGCAAAATATGGCGACCACAGAAGTTTTCCGAGCTTCTTCTGCCTTCCCAGCTCCTAAGGCATTGCCGACTCGGACGCTGGTGGAGGCCCCGATCCCAAAGGGAATCTAAAAAGGGAGGAGGAGAGGAGACAGACCATGTGAGATGTTTGTTGGAGTCCCTGCCTTGGTAAAGTCCTACACCAGCTTGAGGTGTCCGCCAAGGCTGAAAAAGTCAAAATGTCACGAGATATACAGTGGTACCTCTACTTACGAACTTAATTCTTTCTGTGATCAGGTTCTTAAGTAGAAATGTTTGAAAGAAGAAGCAATTTTTCCCATAGGAATCAATGTAAAAGCAAATAATGCGTGCAATTGGGAAGGTGGAGGCCCTGTTTCCTCCCAGGAGATTCCTAGAGAGGCCCCACGGAGGCTTTTCCCCACCTTTTCCAGCCCCGTTTCCTCCCATGAGATTCCTAGAGAACCCCACAGAGGCTTCTCCCCACCATTTCCGGCCCTGTTTCCTCCCAGGAGATTCCTAGAGAGGCCCCACAGAGGCTTCTCCCTGCCTTTTCTGGCCTGTTTCCTCCCATGAGATTCCTGGAGAGGCCCCACAGAGGCTCCTCCCTGCCTTTTCCGGCCCTGTTTCCTCCCCGGAGATCCCTAGAGAGCCCCACAGAGGCTTCTCCCTGCCATTTCCGGCCCTGTTTCCTCCCAGGAGATTCCTTGAGAGACCCCCACGGAGGCTTCTCCCCACCTTTTCTGGCCCTGTTTCCTTCCAGGAGATTCCTAGAGAGCCCCACAGAGGCTTCTCCCTGCCATTTCCGGCCCTGTTTCCTCCCAGGAGATTCCTAGAGAGGCCCCACAGAGGCGTCTCCCCGCCTTTTCTGGCCCTGTTTCCTCCCAGGAAATCCCTAGAGAGGCCCAACGGAGGCTTCTCTCTGCCTTTTCTGGTTAGAGTTTCAGAGGCTCGGGTTTGTAAGTGGAAAATGGTTCTTGAGAAGAGACAAAATAAATCTTGAACCCCCGGTTGTTTTCTAGAAAAATTCATAAGTAGAGGCATTCTTAGATAGAGGTACCACTCTGTGTGTGTGTGTGTGTGTGTGTATGTATGTATGTATGTATGTATCTATCTATCTATCTATCTATCTATCTATCTATCTATCTATCTATCTTACATACACACAAATATATGTACATACACATACACAAGAAGAGTCCTTCGCTCCTCTGCTCGCAACAAAATACTGTACTTTATTCCGCCACACTTTAAATACTGGGATTAGACAATTTACAACTACGTCACTTCCGATCTGATCTAAATGCAGTTCACAAAATCATATACCAAAATGTCCTTCCTGTTAATGACTACTTCACCTTCAACTGCAACAACACAGGAGCATGTAATAGATTCAAACTCAATTTAAACCACTCCAAACTAGACTGCAGAAAGTATGACTTCAGCATATGATCAAGGCCTGAAATTCATTACCTGGCTCTGCGGTTTCTTCCCCCAACCCCAAAATCTTCAACCTTAGGTTGTCTACAGTTGACCTCTCCCCTTTTCTAAGAGGTTTGTAAGGGGCGTGCATAAGCACACTATTGTGCCTACCCTCCCTGACCTACTGTCCTATTGTCTTTTTTTAATCATACTTTCTATGTTATGTTTATATGTTTATATAAACTACTGTCCTGTACTTGATTGACAAATAAATAAATAAATAAATAAATAAATAAACAAATGAACTATAAGCAAACAAACAAACAATAGAAAATGAATGAATGAATAAATGAATGAATGAATGAATGAATAAATAAATGAATGAATGAATAAATAAATAAATGAATGAATGAATGAATAAATGAATGAATGAATAAATAAATAAATAAGTGAATAAATGAATGAATGAATGAATGAATAAATGAATGAATGAATGAATAAATAAATGAATGAATGAATGAATAAATGAATGAATAAATAAATAAATAAATAAATGAATAAATGAATGAATGAATGAATGAATGAATGAAATAATAAATAAATGACTGAATGACTGAATGAATGACTGACTGACTGACTGAATGAATGAATAAGTAAATAAATAATATGCTAAACCTTTCCGAAGACTTGGGGCGGCTTACAACATATAAAAATAATGAGATGATCCTAAGCCCAAATTTAAAATCAATTTAACTAATCTAAAAACACCTCAGATCCTTAAAACTCAAAAGTAACACTAAAAACCAATCAATATGACGAATGGGAAACGCTTACCATATAAGCTACGGTTGCAATTTCATAGATGACAGATTGCGCAGACAGATCCAGCACACTTAGGAGGCCTGAAATAAATTATAAGAAGAGAAATCACAGGAAAGGGGAAAATAAATATTCAGGGAAGTCGTGAGGGAAGAGATTTTAAAAAATTCAAGATGGCGGCTCAGCCACCATCTTGACTTTTTGGATCTCTTCCCTGAGGCTCCTGCAAAGATTATGGTAACCGTAACTGTACAACCACAATTGGGTCCAGAATTACTGATGCTGGGCAGGAAGGTCATTAAGTGAGCCTGGTTTCCCTCACGGCTTGTTGGGAAGGGCGCAAGTGGAAATGACATGACATAAAAACATAGAAGATTGACGGCAGAAAAAGACCTCCTGGTCCATCTAGTCTGCCCTTATACTATTTCCTGTATTTTATCTTAGGATGGATATATGTTTATCCCAGGCATGTTTAAATTCAGTTACTGTGGATTTATCTACCACGTCTGCTGGAAGTTTGTTCCAAGCATCTACTGCTCTTTCAGCCAAATAATATTTTCTCACGTTGCTTCTGATCTTTCCCCCAACTAACTTCAGATCCTGCCCCCTTGTTCTTGTGTTCACTTTCCTATTAAAAACACTTCCCTGCTGAACCTTATTTAATCCTTTCACATATTTAAATGTTTCCATCATGTCTCCCCTTTCCCTTCTGTCCTCCAGACCAGTGTTTCCCAGCCTTGGCAACTTGAAGATATCTGGACTTAAACTCCCAGAATTCCCCAGCCAGCATTTGCTGGCTGGGGAATTCTGGGAGTTGAAGTCCAGATATCTTCAAGTTGCCAAGATTGGGAAACACTGCTCCAGACTATGCGGATTGAGTTCATGAAGTTTTCCCAATAAGTTTTATGCTTAAGACCTTCCACCACTTTTGTAGCTCGTCTTTGGACCCGTTCAATTTTATCAATTGAACTATTGACTTATTGACCTTGGGAGGCTGCAATCCTTGTAAATGCAGATAGTCCTCGACTTACAACCGTTCAAAGTTACAACAGCACTGAAAAAAGTGACAATTTTTTCACATTTATGACCGTTGCGGCATCCCCGTGGGATTCAGATGCTTGGGAAAGCGACTCCCGTTTATGACATCTCCAAGGTCCCGGAGTCATGCTTTTGCGACCTACTGACAAGCAACAGGGAAGCCAGGTTCACTTAACATCCGTGTGACTAATTTAGGAACTGCGGAGATTCATTTAACAAATGGGGCAAGAAAGATCGTAAAAATGGGGCAAATATAATAACAATAATAATAATAATAATAATAATAATAATAATAATAATAATAATAATAATTTATTAGATTTGTATACCGCCCCTGTCCAAAGACTCGGGGCGGCTCACAACAATGATAAAAACAATATTATAGTAGCACAAATCTAATATTAAAAGAAATAACTAAAACCCTATCATATTAAAACCAAACAACACATACATACCAAACATAAATTATAAGGAGCCTGGGGGAACGATCTCTCAGATCCCCCATGCCTAGCGGTATAGGTGGGTCTTGTGTAGTTTACGAAAGACAAGGAGGGTGGGCACCGGCACATCACTTCCACTGCTTCGCTGACTGGACATGGGGTGGAGATGTACAACTGGGTATCATTCGCATATTGATGATACC